>NW_005842939.1:368684-384619 GCF_000455745.1 Alligator sinensis
CAGCTAGATGCATATCCAACCTCCTCTTGAAGACCCCCAAAGTAGGGGAGAGCACCACCTCCCTTGGGAGCCCATTCCAGACCTTGGCCACTCTAACTGTGAAGAAGTTCTTCCTAATGTCCAGTCTAAATCTGCTCTCTGCTAGCTTGTGGACATTATTTCTTGTAACCCCTGGGGGCGCCTTGGTGAATAAAACCTCACCAATTCCCTTCTGTGCCCCCATGATGAATTTATAGGCAGCCACAAGGTCGCCCCTCAACCTTCTCTTGCGGAGGCTGAAGAGGTCCAGGTGCCCCAGTCTCTCCTCATAGGGCTTGGTCTGCAAGCCCTTAACCATACAAGTGGCCCTTCTCTGGACCCTCTCCAGGTTATCTGTATCCCTCTTGAAGTGCGGTGCCCAGAATTGCACACAGTACTCCAACTGCAGTCTGACCAGTGCCCGATAGAGGGGAAGTATCACCTCTTTGGATCTATTTGTCATGCACGAATAGATCTTATGAGGATCAAACCCTCAGTAAGTAATATTGCACCCAGTGACTCTCTCTGAGCATACAAAAATGCACACATTCATAGATTCATAGAAATCAGGGCTAGAAAGGACCTCAGAAGATCATCGAGTTCATCGGGTCACAGGATCCCAGCAAGATATACATCCAGTTGCCTCTTAAAGGAGTCCAGAGTAGGTGCTTCCACCTCCTCTGGAAGCAGTCTGTTCCAGGCCTTGGCGAGTCGGACAGTAAAGAAGTTCTTCCTTATGTCCAGCTTGAAACAATCTTGGAGAAGTTTATGACCATTAGACCTTGACATCCCATGGGGCGCTCTGGTGAACAGGTGTTCCCTTCATCCTGATGTACACCCCTTATATACTTATAGGCTACCACCAGGTCCCCCCTGAGCCTGCACTCTTCCAGACTGAAGAGTCCCATGGCTCTCAGCCTCTCATCATAAGGCCTGTTTTCCTGCCCTCTGATTATGTGTTTGGCTCTCCTCTGGACTCTGGACACATGGTATAATAAATGTAGTTAACTGTGTGAGTTGTAAAGAATATGGAAGAAAAAGCCATCATTATGATATGTAAGGTTATCAGGAAGATTTGAATGCATTATAATAAAATCAAGAGGGAAGTCTGGAAAGGTTATGATGTTACCATAACAAAAGTAGGTAAGTGCAGGATCTGTTTCTGTCTTACCTATAAGTATATTGTGCAGTTTATTTTATAGGTTGCCTAATTTTTACAGTAGATAAGTTTATCCTCTGCATTTGTCATTTTATAAAATATTAGTCAAATATTTATTATGATAAGTGTTCTACTACTGTAAGTTTTGAGACCATGACCTGAATCTGATACACTTCCTCGGAATGGCTTCTTGATCAGTTTGGTTCAAGAATATAATGGCATAGAGGGCAGGATTATAGGGTAATATTCCTTCCTAGTTTCACCACATTGACTCCCCAGTCATTATTGCATTCTTTTTCAGTACCTACTTCTGTTCTGTGAAAAGGAAGGGATTCTCGGATACTTTTTCTCTAGGGGATGTGCATTAGAGTCTGTACAAGTAGCTACCTGGTATAGGTATCTTGCTTTTCCTTATAATCTATTTTTAAGGAATTATAGAATGAATAAACTCCTTAATTCTCCATAAAGACTTACAATGAGAAGATTGAAACCATGCTTTTCTGTAACCCTTGGACTCTTGACTTGATTTTCAGATGGTAGATGTCTAGGAAAATGAAGGTTTCAATAATAATTCATTGGACTTCTAAACACTAGCATTTATGATGTCCATTTATCACTGCTATCAATTTCACATTTTCAATGAAAATTTTCTCTTCTTTTCAAAATATGCAATTTAAAGTTGGAAGAGTCATAGATAAACCCACTGACCCCCATACAGATATGAATGACAAAGTTTCAGCCAAACAATGTAGTGGAAAGCAACCATCACTCTACAGTTCTTGCATTTTCCAACAGTCGTTTATCCTAATAAGATCTCTGTTGTAGGAAAACTAGATGGCTAAGTTTAGGTGGGCACACTTGATCATTGTTTCTACAACTGCCAATGGCTTGTGTTTGGGCTTATATAAAACATGGATTTACAGACTGGCAAAGTGAAGTGTGTGGAAATCTGGGTGTTGCATAGTTCGTGATAATTGGACTTAGATTTTCCAAATCCCTGTCTAGTGCCTTTATCCCATAGTCATCCTCATAATGCAGGCTGGAAAAGGAAGGATAGGGAGGAAGAAAGATTGTAATGGTTTATTAATATTAAATGTAAAGAGATAAAGGAAAGTCAGCATTGATTCTGGGTAGACAAAGACATGCCTCTAGAATTTTCCACTCCCTAGTTTCTCTGATACTGAACTTTCCCCTTACTCCTGTGTCTGGCAATTGTGCGCTCTGTTAGGGTTTTTGACTTAGCCTTGTAGCTTCCGCTCTTCTTTGTTGGACTCCAGGTCCCCTTTTCTGCCTAACGGGTCTGACTTCCTCCATGTCAGTGCATCTACAAAAGATGCTTTATTGCACAGTAGATTAATCTGTTGTGCAATAAAATGTCACTGTCTATACATGTGTAGCATTTACTGCACAGTAGATACAGGTAGTAAATTAACTGTGCAGTAGCTACCGTGTAGTAGCACATGCGTAGACTGTTCCTCGAGTACAAATCTACACCCAGTCAGCCAGACCAACAAGGGACTAGTCTCCTGCTTGGGGCAGAGCTACATGGCTGGGAGTTTCTCCAGCCCTGTGGAAGGTATGACTCTTTGGCTGTCCCAGCCTGGCCTTTAGACCTCAGGCCTGACTCCTGGGTCATGGCATGTGCCAGCTGCAGCAGGCGTGCAGAACCTGGCTCTAGCCCCCAGGGTCTATTACAGTAATTGCCTGCCTCCCAGGCACTGTGGCTGTCCACTGTGGGCATGTTCCAAGCCTCACTAGCATCGGGAGTTTCTGCCTGAGCACTCAAGGGCCCTGGAAGCAGTCACAATGACAGCTTCCCTGACACCACAGACTGCATCCCAGGGCACCAGCTAGTCAGAGGGAGGGACTGCTGACCTCATAGCAATGTGAGGTGATGCTGAAGTGCAGAGGCAGTTTGCCTGGGGCAGCCAGTCAAGCACCCACATCTATGATGGTATGGTGGCTTGCATGAGAAAGCTTCTCATAGAATCATAGAATCATAGAAGTAGGGTCGGAAGGGACCTTGCAGATCTTCAAGTCCGACCCCCTGCCTGGGCAGGAAGAAAACTGGGCTCAAATGACCCCAGCCAGGTAGGCATCAAGCCGCTTCTTAAAGACCCCCAGGGTAGAAGCCAGCACCACTTCCCTTGGAAGTTGGTTCCAGATCCTAGCCGCCTTAACTGTGAAGTAGTTCTTACGGATGTCTAATCTAAACCTACTCTCCAACAACTTGTGGCCATTATTCCTTGTTATCCCGGGGGGTGCTAGGGGAAACAAGGTCTCCCCCAAACCCTTCTGGTCCCCCCTAGTGAGTTTATAGACTGTCACCAGGTCCCCCCTCAGCCTTCTCTTCTGAAGGTGTGGAGAAAACTTACCTGAGTCAGAGGAGAGGTGGTGGGGCGCCACTCCAGCAGTGGAGCATGGCAAAAGTGAAACCGCAGCAGCCAGAGCTGCCGTGGGCAAAGATCATAGAGCGGACGCCCAACAGCAAGATAAAAGGCCTGACAGGAAAGAAGCTGGGGGAAGCGGAAGCACAAGCTGAAGCAGCAGTAGCAGCAGCAGCAGTAGCAGTGTCTTTAACTGGTTCAGAGGAGCCTGGATGCTTGGAAGCTCCTAAGGTGGGAACATGTTGACTCCTGTGGAAGGAGAGTACGATGGAGACCTCAGGCCAACAAGGATCCAAGGGATCGTTTGCAGAGCCGGTGCAGATGGAGGACGGCAGCAGCGACTGGAACTTCGGCAGAAGCGACAGAGATGGAACTCTGACGGAGATGGCAGACATCAGGCAGACAGGGAGGAAACAACACAGCAAGGGGGGTTGAAGCCCGGGTACAGTCAGATGCCATGTAAGCCAGGAGAAAAAGGGGGCTGTGAGGGACGCTTGGTACAAATATCACCAGTGACCAACTACCACAGCCCCTAAGGGACGGAGCACCAGGGAGGGTCAGAACATTGACCCTGATGGACAACAGTATGGTTGGCATTAGGCGGGGTGTAGGGGAGGTGGAGCCCCAAGAAGACATATCGTGAGGATGACCGAGGGGTGGTACCTGGGGAGGCAGGACCAGACATTGTCCTCCTGATCAAAAACTATTTACCATCAAAGATGTGGCAGGCGAGACTCCCGAGGGAACTGACCTGAGGTCACCCATGATAGCCTGGCCATGCAGCCCAACAAGCCATGGAGAAGTTCAAGAAGAGCTTAAATGTGCAGCACTTGGAAACTAGGCATGGGAGGTTACACTTGGCCACCAGTGGCCTGGGAATCAGGGCTACATAAAGGACCCCAGTAGGTCTGCATCATGGACCACAACCAGCGGTCTTTGGCTGCCTGCAGGACCATGTTCTTTATGCAGCAGCTGGACCACATCCTGGCCATGAGGGACCCTGGACATAGTCTCCATGTCTACTCCAGCACAGGTGGCCTGCTGGAACCTCCACCAGGGCCCAGCAGTGATAAATAGTCTCAGGGGGTTGGGCCCTCAGGGAACCAGCTGCAGGTCCTGGCATTCTCCCCACCACTGGCTTCATTTGGCAGCTCTGGGAGCCTGGGCCAATACCTGCCAAAACAACTCTGTGCTCCATGCCCTGAGACACTGCAAGCACCACCTTGCCGCTGTCAGGGACTCAAAACATCAGGACCACCTGCCAAGCTTGTCCAGTAAGCCAAATACGGGGAGGATGGCTTGGGGGGTAAGGGAGTGCCATTGGCATGGGTGGCCATACTAGCCACCCATAGTGGCCATACTAGCTTACCTACTGCCACCTGTGGCCCAGCACCAAGTTCCCCAGGGGGCTTGCAACAAGGTCCAGTACTGTCTGAAGTGTCCAGGGCAGACAGTACTGGATCCCAGCTCTCCAGAGTCCTCACCCCCACCTGCCCACCTCCTGCCACTCATCCAGGCACCATGTAGCCCCTGAGTGGGAGCTGCCTAAAGTGGGGCCAGCTCTGAACATGAGCCCTGCTGGCCCCAACCCCATGATGGAGGAGGAGGAGCAGGCTGAGTGGCCTAGACAGTGGCCAACCTTACCCCCAACTGATGCCTCAGCCTGCTGGCCTTGCTGTGGCATCTGCGCCTGGGGTGGTGTGGCCAGAGGCTGGGGTGCCAGGCACCTTTCCCCAGGACCCACCCTCTAGGTGCCTCCACCCCACTGTTCCTCCCAGAGAGGGCAGGCACCACACTATTGCACACAGTTGTATGGGGAAGATGGTGCTTTATTGGTGATGGGTGGTGGGGTTAGATGTGTGGTTTGCTGTTAGGGAGGGAGGGCGGGAAGGAGTCCTTGTGTCTTTGTGATATCGTGGCCTCCTACAAATTAATTAAGGGGACACAGCAAGGGATCAGAGATGTTCTGTTCACCAGGGTGCCTCTTGGGGTAACAAGGAACAATGGTCACAAACTGACAGAGAGCAGGAAAAACGTCTTCATGGTGAGGGTGGCCAAAATTTGGAATGGACTTCCAAGGGAGGTGGTGCTCTCCTCTACCTTGGTGTCTTTAAGAGAAGGCTGGATAGGCATCTGGCTGGGGTCATCTGACCTCAGCACCCTTTCCTGCTTAGGCAGGGGGTCAGACTCAATGATCTGTTGAGGTCACTTCTGACCATAGCATCTATGAATGTATGAATCTATGAGTCTGGTGTTGGGGAGGGAAATAAAGGCTGTTGCTTGAAAGTGTCCATAGTGTGCTTGGTCTTGGGGTTACCCAATGGGTTTGGGGTTCATGGATGGCCACCCAACAGCCCTACTGCAGGGGGTGGTGGAGGAGGCGGTCTCTGAGAGCCTCATGGACATGATGCCCTGTCCACTGCTGCTGGGGGGAGGCAGGGGGGAAGGGAGGGTGGGAAGCATTCATGGCACACTGGCCGCAGGCTCCCCCTGTGGCAGTGCCAGGCAAGAGCCTGCACCTGAGCCTCCTGCCAGGCTGTGCCTTTCTCGCCCGAGCCCACTATCAGGCTGAACCTGCCTCCCCAGAGCCTTTGGCCAGGCTGAGCCTGCCTCCCCCAAACACCCTGGCAGACTGAGTTTTCCCCCCAGAGCTCCTGGCCAGCCTGAGTCTGCACCTCACCCCCTCCCGCCAAGCTGAGACTCCACCCACCAGAGCCCCTAGCCAGCCTGAGCCTGTCCCCTGAGCTCCCTATGAGGCTGGTCTTGCCCCCAGAGTCCCTGCCAGGCTGAGTCTGCCCCCCAAGCCTCTGGGAAGCCTGAGTCTTCCTCTGAAACACCCTGGCACCTGGGTAACTGTGGCTAGAATGTGCAGCTCCCCCTGACTACTACAGGGGGGCAGAGATGGGCAGGAGTAGGCATGGATCTGCCTACTCCTTTTGGGAGCAAATCTGTGCCTGAGAGGACACACATGTAGATGTGTTCTTGGGGCAAGCTTACTATGCCTTATTTCCTGCATGGTAAGCTTAAGGTGCATTAATAGCACCTGTAGACATGTCCTATGGGGAAGCTACTATGGCTCAGACAGATTGAGTTAATTGACTATGTTAATCTGAAGTTAGGCAAAAGCAGGGTATATTTGCACCTTATAGACTTAGTAAATCAGGGATACATAGCATAAGCTTTCATGAGCCTGAGCTCCTCTCCCTTTTCTCTCTTTCTGTCTTGCGTATTCAAGTCACACTTTCCATTTTATATATGGCTCTGTGCATGTCTCTTCATAGCATCTGATGACATGAGCTCGGGTTCACAAAAGCTTATGCTATATATCTCTAATTTAGTTAGTCTATAAGGTACATATCTACCCTGCCTTCATACAGATTGGCCATTTCAGCTATGTGGATGACATTTTGCAATGAATTTACTGGCATTTTTTCTTGAAATGGAATAAAAGTGTAAAGCCACAGGACAGCTGTCTGATAGGAACTGGCTTGTGCGTATTAGAATATATTCTTACCCTGCCCTTCCAAGTGTACCTAGGGATAAGCTATGCCATAGAGACAGTTATAAAAAGGCATAAGCTTTGACTCATGTAGGCAGGTTACAGAATCTTTTGCAGAAATACTTGAGTTTATAAATAGGAAAGTGTACTCCCCTGCTGAGGAAAATGCACACACATTAAAAAGCAAAACTGTCCTTTCAAATTTCGGAGGTTGGAAACCTGACAGTAGTGACCAATATTACACTGGGAAGTCAATTTTTCATAGATTTCTTCAAAGGTTTTTCAAAAAGGATTTTGAAATACCAACCCCCCATACATTGCATCCAGTGTTCAAGGGCCAGTTATTGATGCATTGGTTTTGGCTATAGTGGAAACAACACATCTTTAAAATTCACATATATATTTAAAGTGAGATTTATTCAAGCCCAATGTTATGTAACATTGATTTTCAAAGGAGCATTTTTATACCCAGTGAATCAAAGAGCTGAATTTAAAAATGCTTTATAAAAAGACAAGTTTTAGAAAATAATAGCTTCGAAAGGAGATTCAGAGGTCAATGGAACTTGAAACTAACTCTGATTTTGTCTGTTGAAAATCTCTCTGCAGTTTTCCTTTTTTAATAAAAGAATATTCTTTGTGGGCATATCTATCAATTATTACCATAGAGAATTATTATTATTAGTAGTAGTAGTAGTATTATGTAATGGAGCTTAGTGGATATAGCACTCAGTTGGGACTCAGGAGGCCTACATTCTATTCCTAACCCTATAAGTAAGTGATTTAAGCAAGTCACTGAATTATTCTGTGCCTTGGTTACCCCATCTGTAAAATAGGAATAAAATCTCTGTCAACATACCTTCTGTGGCTTGTACATCAGCACTGTCAAGTGGTACACACTACCCACTAGCTTCTGTTGAGTGCATGTAAAGCACAGAAATAAGGCAATGTAGCACAACCATAAATAAATGCTCAGACAGTAGTGTAACTATGGATGAGGTTGAATGGGGCATGAGCTCTAGGTGCCAACTTAGAGGGAGTGCCAGAATGTTGACCCCTGCTAGTCTTTATTGCAGCAGTCTTGCACTACTTGGCTATAGGAACCAGGCTGGAACAACCTGGCATCACCTGGGTGGAGGAGCCATATTCTAGGACTTCCTGGACAGGTAAGACCACCCTCCTTCTTCTTCCCTCTCTCATTCTCCTGCACTTGACATGTGCTCAGAGCCATTCCAAACTGGCTAATATCTGGCCTTTGGTGTATGCTAAGATGGAGCAGATGGGCAAGTCATGTTTTTGTAAGTTCTCTCCCAGGCTCACCACAAGCATGGCACAGTTACACCCAGAGGTACTAATGTCTTCCTGCAATCCCATCAGCACCTACTTTATGATGAAACTTTTCCCTGGTGATGGCTGGCCTTTTCACTGTTGGATCTCAAAGACAGGATCTTAAAGTATAACCCACCCACCACTGTTGTTGTTGGGCATAGGGAGGGACAATAGGGTACCAGGCCCACCACTCTCAATGCAATCTATGGCTGGAGAAATAGATAGTGATGAAGGGGGTCTGTCTTTCACTTCAGCACCTACTTCCTGATGACGAAACTTTTCCCTGGTGATGGCTGGGCTTTGTTTCCTACTTCAAGTTGGGAGAACATCAAACTTGATTGGGGACTTTTCTTGTTAGATCCTGATTGCCTAGGCTAGGATGCCCTGCTTCCCTTTTCCCACAGACTCATCTAGTTTGGAAGACTTACTCCTGACTGAGACCCCAGGACATGTTCCTGTGGTTTCCAGAGCTACTGCACGAGCCTCTGGTCCTTAACTTGGCCCAAGGAGCACCAAGTCAAGACTCTGCAAGACTCATTGCTTCTTTGGTCCAGTCATACACTACCAAACTTATCCACCTTTTTTACTCCACCTGGCTCTCAAACAAAGCTATCACTGACTGGCAGGCCC
Organism: Alligator sinensis; assembly: GCF_000455745.1. Classification (NCBI taxonomy): domain Eukaryota; kingdom Metazoa; phylum Chordata; order Crocodylia; family Alligatoridae; genus Alligator; species Alligator sinensis. Next base: position 377,704 of record NW_005842939.1, read on the forward strand.
TGAACTCTGCCTGATTTGCTTCATGCCTCTTGGCTGAATTAAAAGCTGACCTTCCTTTGTATGTGCTGGCTGCCCTGGAAGACCACTTCTGCACACAACAAGCCCTCCCTGATGGCAGTTCACTAGATAGACCCCCTTCATCACTGTCTATTTCTCTAGCCATAGATTGCATTGAGAGTGGTGGGCCTGGTACCCTGCTGCCCCTCCCCATGCCCAACAGCAATAGTGGTGGGATATACTTTGAGATCCTGTCTTTGAGATCCAACAGTGAAAAGGCATCATGCCCATTTCCTTACCATCCAACCTGACTTGAATTGGAGGTGGTGCCTAATGGCAGCAACACCAAAATAAATCTGCCCAGCCTGGCTCACCCTTTACAGGCTTCCCATTACTAAGAGAACTGGGCCTATGCTTGTGGCTGCTTCATGGGGCCACTGGAATCTTTGTCCACCAGTTGGACCTGGCAGAATCAGTGGCCTGCCCTTTCTGCTAGGAAGAGGTGGAGGAAGCTTCCACACCTCCATGCTTTATTTCATGCCTCCCTGGACTACCCTTTGCTTCAGCCACTCTTTGCTGCCGAGAGAGGGTGCACCACCCTCTCTCGGATGCTGGACTTGGGATTCTCTGAGATTCTGTACATCTTCTCTATCACATACCAAGTGGCCATGAGAAACATTACCTGCCTGGCCAATTTCCTGCTAGATCAGGCCAAGATGGTGTCTGAAAAGCCACTGAAACTGGTTTGCAGGGGTTGGCTTTAATAATGTCCTCCAACTCTTCCACTTCCTGGTCCAGGTATGTGTCACATTTGAATTTGGACACTTCATCTTGCAACAAAATTGGAATGAGCTTCTGTCATGCTGGGCCATCAAAAGTGCCTTCTATAAAGTGGAAGGTATACTTGCAGATCTATATGTGTAAGCCCATGAGGGGCATGGGGGAAGGGGTTTCAATTTATGGTTATATTGTAGTTTTTTGTTATTGATAAGTATTTCATACTTAGCTCCTGGGATGGTCACATACTTTTACTGGTTATTTTTAATATTTGTATAAAAAAGTTTTGGTTTTTTTTAGTTTCTCTCTCTGTCACACACACACACACACACACACATACAGACAAAGCAAGGACACTGCTTTGCAAACCACTGATCCTTCAAGGGGGTCCTATGTACTGTGAAAGAAGGTCATCTGATCTTTAAAGTATGATCATGAGTAGGTGAAAAAAGGAGGTGGAAGGAATTTCTTCCTGGTCACTTTATTGATTTCCTCTTTTTTGCTTGTTTTTGTGCCTAGCCCCATAGTGGGTTCTGTGCCTTTAATTGGTCATTTTTTACTTTATATTTTTACTTTTGTCAAAAAGACAAAGTCTTTCAGTTAATTTTTTTCTGTGGTATTGGGAAGTTAGGCATAGCAATGTCTGGGAGTTGGGTTTTTTTAACCAATTTGCACTAATGTAACAAAAATTATAAGAGTTTGAATACAAGCCATGAGACAAATTGTGGAAAAATAAATTTGTGTATTTAGTTAGAGAAAAGAAAATGAACGAAAAACAAGTCTTGGAAATATTGAAAGGCAGCCATAACAAAGACGGAGAAAACAAATGTTCTCTCTCGCAGAAAGGGGAAGACCAAGAAGTGATGGGTTATTTCCTGCACGGGGATATTTATATAATATTTATATTAACAGATGTAGATTAAATTGGAGGAGCGGGGAAGCAGTAATAACAGGAGGACAATGGGAGAGCATGCTAATCTCCTGTAGTGGGAATTTTCCAGAAGAGTTTAGGATGTTTTAAGAACAGCTTCTTAATCTGTGTGGGGGATCTGGCTAAATGATGTGTCCTGTATTTTCAGTATATAGACTGAAGCCATCGAGTTAGGGACCTTGGTTGTAGCAGCAGATTATTGCAGACAGATCCTACATCTGATAGCAGTGATGATGCCATAGAGTTTTTGTTATAGGTATTTCCTCATGACATTGCTTTATAACTAGAAAAAATTAAGGAAGAGGTCAATGAATTAAAGCAAAAGGAGGAGAAACAGCTACTTGTTTTCTTTGCCAGGTAGAGTGTCACTCATGGTTTATGGAGCTTATTTGTCAGGTTGTTTCTTTGTTTAATCTCTGGTACTGTGTGCATGTGCATTTCTTGTTAGAATTTGATGTGACTAAGTCTGACATTCTTTTAAATAGAAAAGCAATTACATTTTCACTTTGATCTACATATACCTGAAAAAGGATGGACGCTGCCAATTTGATTTAGAATATAGTGCATGGATCATCCTGTAACAAATTATTTATATTATCAAGGGAGAGGGAGGAAATACTGAGAGACCTGGTGATGGTTTTGCTGACTGTTGTGAACTATATTACATATCACATTAGCCTGCAATATTGCATGCAAATCTCTGGGTGAATAAAAATATTCGCAAAATGGCATCTTACAAACAATTGAACAAATAAGGAAAAAAGAAAAAAACATAATAACCCCAAAGCAATCAGATATTTGTTATGAAGTCTACACAAGTTGTATAAAATGGGTGTGGTTATAGTTTTGAAAAATTGTCAGCTAGCATTTTTGCCTGCCTCCTCACCCTCAAAATTCAAATCAGGAGGGGTTTAAATAGTTTACCCCTATCTGCCAGTATTCATTGTACAAAAGAATTAGCGAAATAGTCTGTATTTGTCTGTCTGTTTATATTCTGAAACAAAAGTGATGATGATGTACCCTGGCTATTATACTTCTTTATGTCAATAGGTCTCAAAGCATTTTATACAGGATCCTGAAGTACTATGCAAAAGATGAAGTTAAACTGTTGATTAAAATAACTATTGAATTACCCTATTTCTTACAACTAACCTCCCCCACCTCTGAATTCTTCCCAAATGCTGCCTGCTTCCATTCCTTGAAACAACAAATAAATAGAAGGTTTTCCTAAACTCACACTCAGAATTCTATTGCTTCTTTTAAGTCACAAGTGACAATGGATTTATGCATAGGCTAAACAATTGTCTCCCTCTTGGCCTTCAGAATAAATTCAAATACAATCGACAATCCCATCCAAAGAAAAATACTATTTTCTGTCTTTGATAGTACTTAATGCTGCCTGCTGCCATTAGTATTTGCCTCCAACATGAGCTGAGCACCCGTACCTACCACTATCAATGACTACTAATAGGCCAAGTCTAGAGCTATTGCACATTTATGGCTTCCCCATTTTCTGTTTGCATGGCCTACTTCTGACACTACTAGCTGCTGTCTCTGTTGCACTACCAGTGTGTAGAACTGTTAGTATGGACCAGCTTGTTGTTTAGTAAAAGACTGCCTCAAATATCCCATGGTGGAGGCAATGGTATAAGGAGCTTTTTCCAAAGACTGTCATCACATTCTGACTGATTGTTAAGGTATTTAGTTGCATACCTTAATTGGATATATACTGTAGTACTGAAAGATAAAATGAAGCAAATATATTTCTGATTAATAATGAATATTAATATTAGTATCTAATACTACATTACCATATTCATTATATCTTCTGATGTGATGTAACTCTGTTAGACTTGCCATTGTTCAGATGAAATGAAAAGAGGAAGTCTTTACCACCTGTGGGTATTAAATATCCCATGCTGCCTCCTCTAGGACTAGAGATGTTAACTCTAATATACTGGATAAATTCCAAATCCTATAATTACCATCTGCTTACCTCTAAAGTCCCCTCCATCATACTATATTCTTTACTTCTTGTCCTAATGGCCCTGTGTGCTGTTGAACAGGTGCTGTGGTGCAGCACAGAGGTGTCTGCATTCCAGTGATTGGTAAAATGATCTCTAGGTACCCCTTACCTATCTCCCTCAAGTATTCTGAAGCCTACTTTGCTGTTTTCCAGGTGAATGCTGTCGGCACATAACTTTACATATACATATGTATACATATATACAATATGTGTGTGTGTGTGTATAAATATATAGATGTGTGTGTGTGTGTGTGTGTGTGTGTGTACACACATATTCATATACATAAATATATGCTCTTAACATATAAATATGTTATCTCAGGTCATAAACCTATAACACTTTCAGGATGTCATTCTTTTAGCCTACGTTTTATGTGTAAGGGCAATTACTTGTAACTTGTTTACTAATTACTAAAAATGACTAAAAAACGTACCTTGTTTGGTAAGTTAAAGAATGCGGTACTGATAACATGACAACTCTACAGATCATTTTCTAAATTCGTCTCTGATTTCAGCAATGGTTCTCCAGAAAGGTTTTGTTTTTAGCAAATATTTATACATTTTCCCTTCCCATTAAAGGAAAATAAATAATGATTATTCGGTGACTTTAAAAACCAAAGCCCTTATAAAAATTTAGAGTAATCTTTTCAGAATACAATATTTCCAAGCAGAATTTCATTTCTAAACTGCACATTTGATGGTGATCATGAACGATTAAGTGATTTATTCCCAAAGACTCTGTGAATACAAAACCTTAACAGTTCATAGTAATCATACATCAGTGTGATTTACAATAAAGATTTGGGATTAAGAACCCAGTACCAGAAACATAGTAACATGGGTCTGTAATGCACATTTATTATTCAATTTAACATCAATGTCATTTTGTATTTCATACCCTGGAGAGATTTCAAAATGAAATAAAGGATGACACTAAACATAAAGTGTTTCAACACTCAATGTAATTTTGAAACTACCTAAACAGATGAACCGAAAATGAGAAGAATAGTCATTCCAGCATGAAGTCATTATCATTTCCCTTTCTGAGTTCTACAACGAAAAGTCATGTAAGTAGCAGTAAATCCTACATGTTTGACTACACTAGCTAATTAGCAAATAATTATGCCATGGCATTTTGTCAAACTCACTGGTGCTTCATTAATGTGCATTTCAGATTTAGTACATAGATCATTAAATGGTACTTTTAGTATCCCTTGGCTTTTGACAAGCCTTTTGGTTATTTATGGCAATAAATAAATAAATATAACTTAGTCAATACTCCTTATAAAGCTTCCATTTTTAATTAGTTTTGAAAAGTTTACAGTAATGAATCAGCACCAAATCTGAGCTGTTTTATTCTTTTCACTTTTTAAAGAAGACAAAATGACTTGCAATGAGGAAAAAAAAAATATAACTCATTTATAACCCTTTGGAGTGCACATATGAAAATACAAGTTATATGAAAGCATAAACAAAGAGAAAATCCTTCATTATTCAGGGGCATAAATGCACTGCAGGAGTTTTGCTACATTTGTGTTTTGTCCAACTTGTCCCTATGTAACAATTAGATCATAATAGCTGATGCCCTTTTAAAACTGCTCCAAATGGTTGTGTGTCCAACCTGTAGATTCATACCGAGTGACCTCTTGTTTGCAAGGGGGTATATTTTTTATCTTTATTCTGACTTCTAAAATGTTTATGGGCTAGATGGCTACATTATTCAGCTACTGAAAGTAAAAACCATAGTCCTGCTTTGATAGTGACTCATTATGAAGGGCTGAATACAAGATACTTATTGCTACTTCTGACTGCAAACTATAAAATAGGGAGGGGCAGAGCAGCAAGGACTGGGAGTAGCCTTGGCCAGTGACTCAAGGGTCATAATATGTTCTGAGGATAAATTACTAGAGTAATTGGTTTTTCTGCAATACAGGCAATACACCCTCGTGTTGCCCCTTACACAAGGGTGATTGTAAAGTCACAAACTAGTTTCCACTGATTATGTATGAGGTAGATTCTGATCTTGGTCCTTCACTGCTTGTAAACCTAGAATCATTCTGATGAAAGAAGTCCTATCAGGGTAACCGTGACCAGAATCCAAATGTTTTTCTTGTGTTGTCTTTATGGAGCATTCTATCTGAGACCTGCTTGGAAAAATTTTGGTACCTAAAAAATTTCACAAAGTTCTTAATACTAACTTTCTCCTTGTTTTAGTGGCTTTTATAGTCATTAACTAGGAAATTGAATAAAGTCACAGCATTGCACAGAATGCATATTCAACAGCTATTTTCCATACAAATATACTTTTGCACTAATTAAAAAGCATTTGCAAAGTTTTGCAAACATGGGCCAGTTCTAAAAGCAATCACATGATGCAAGGTAATAACCCAAGGACAAGGCAATATACTATAGGTAATGCAAAAGGATTCAGCAGCAGCATTGTCACAATTTCTGGTCCTCACTGCCTCATCTTCACATGAATTAGGAATTGAAGCAGGACATGCCCCAAAGGCAGCTGTGATGCCCCGTGATGGCTGCCTTAGTCCTGATCTGCTCTAACTCCAGCCTCTCATTCTGCTGACTCATCTGCCACACCTGGATGGTTTCAGTACACAAAGGGAGGCTGCCTGCAAAGGCTGGTGAGCTCTGGCTGCTCTTCCTAGTTCCTGTCCCTTCTTGGGGTCAACTTGGTCAGTTGTTTCAAGGCTCTGACCTCTCCTCCCCCACCCACAGTCTTTCTGGGGCTCTGATGCTGCCTCAGCACCAGGTCTTCCTGGGGTACTATGACCCTTCTGGATACTGCGGTTCATAGATTCATAGATGTTAGGGTCGGAAGGGACCTCAACAGATCATCGAGTCCGACCCCCTGCATAAGCAGGAAAGAGCGCTGGGTCTAGATGACCCCAGCTAGATGGTTATCTAATCTCCTCTTGAAGACCCCCAGGGTAGGGGAGAGCACCACCTCCCTTGGGAGCCCGTTCCAGACCTTGGCCACTCGAACTGTGAAGAAGTTCCTCCTAATGTCCAATCTAAATCTGCTCTCTGCTAGCTTGTGGCCATTATTTCTTGTAACCCCCGGGGGCGCCTTGGTGAATAAATACTCACCAATTCCCTTCTGTGCCCCCGTGATGAACTTATAGGTCTGCCACAAGGTCGCCTCTCAACCTTCTCTTGCGGAGGCTGAA
>NW_005842939.1:386893-434083 GCF_000455745.1 Alligator sinensis
GTAGGTGTTTTGTGCAAGCAGGAGCGCTAGTTCATCCTGCTTGTTTCCCATGCTCCTAGCATTAGTATATAGGCACTTGAGCCCTGCGACTGGTGCCTTTGCTGCCCCCCCACTCTGAGTCCCAAGGGGCCCCTTGTTTCTTACCTTCTTGTTTCTTACCTGTGCCATAGTGCTGGCCGCCCCGCGTCTTGCAGGTTCCCAATGTTCTCTTTCTTCAGGGTGGGCTTTCCCTGTGGGTGCCACATGGTTTGGTGTTCCACAGCTTCCCCCGCCCTCATCTTCCCCTCCCCCCGGCGAGCCTAGTTTAAAGCCCACCGGAGGAGATCCGCCAACCTAGAAGAAAACACACGCTTACCTTTGGGGGACAGGTGAAGCCCATCCCAACTGAGCATGTCCCTCCTCGTGATGTGCGGGTCGTTGTCCATGTTCTACATGGGGATCAGACTCCTCAGGCTCTAATTGTCATAAGGATTAAAATCATGATCTCTGTCCTCTATAGCCCTGCCCATGACTTTGTATCAACATTTGCCTTGCTATGTAGGCTTCAGCCCCCTTGGCCTTAGTGTACTGTTATTTTGGCTGCAGGCCTCCAGCCATAACCCACATGTTCTAGCCCAGCTTTCTTGGCCTGAGCCCCTCAACTTCAGTCACACTAGGCTCAGGCTCTCCACCCTCTCAGCCTCAGCCTGCCTGTGTTGTACTCTGGGCCTCTGACCCCATCTAATTCTCCAGGTCCCTGACCCAGGCTTACATTGTCTTAGCCCCTGGCAAGGTTGCTGTTACATTGTGCTAGCCCCTGGCCCTTTAACAGGGCCTTGGGTCCTTTAATTGGGCTCAGCCCTGACTCCCTGACTCTGCCATGCTGCTACCCCCAGCTTCTAAACATTTTGGCTTTAGCCCCATGCATCTTCCAAGATTCCAGATCATGAAAGGGCTCACTGGGCTTCAGCCTCACTTACTGCAGGGTGCTTTCCAGGCATACCAGTCGTAGCCTCCTTACCACCCCTATCAGCCATATCTGGTTCTCTTATTATTTGTACCAGCTACAATTCATTCACAAACCCACTCCAGTTTCTCTCTGGGTGCCAGCAACTTGTGCCCTATAGTGCTGCCTTTTGCAGTTTCCCTAGGTACTTGTGTTTCTTGGGTTCCCTTCTGTTGCCATCTAGGCCAGCAGGAGCTCTGCTCTCAGCAGGACTTAGGGCCAGACTGAACTTTCTGATTGAGGGGCTAGGTTTGTAATATGTTGGGTTCCACACCCTTTGAATCACTCCACATTCTCTTGGACCAAGGGTTTTTCATTAGCCTAGTACCCACCCTGCCCTCAGGTGTCACAGCTTAAACCTGGAGCTGCCACCACTTGGTTTGATTTGAAATAGTTATAATTTAAATCCATGTCCCTTTCTTAAAATAATTTACCTTTTAGTAATAGGCATATAGGATGTTGTATTTCCCTTAAAAGCACTGGAGAAATGTTGGTTCTCACAACATTTCTACAGAGTAGAAGATGTAGGTAAATAAATGAGGCAGTAATGAGGATTATCTCTGGAACTTTGGTATCAACTCCAGTGCAGTGGCTACCAGTACTTTAAAACATTACTCCTCCCTCTATTTGACAGGATGCAGCAACATACAGAAAACATAATACATATCAATAGTAATCCAGACCTTCCCATCCACAGAGATCTTCAAGATCTCCCACCTCATCACTTGATTTCATGAAAACCTTTTTGGACATGAACCAAGCACCTCCTATACCACAACACTGAAGAATCTTGGAGGAAAACTTGGGCGGAAAACACTTTCCCAAATAAACACTTGGTCTCCGACCCAACAATGGAACAACTGGGCTTCAACCTTCCATGGAGCATGTGAACAAACCTTAATAAGATACACACTGGACACGGCTGGTGTCGCCACCTGATGTACAAGTGGCACCTAAAAACCTTGCCTGACTGTGACTGTGGAAACCCTCACCAAACCATGGAGCACATAACATCCTGCCCCAGATACAAGTCTGAGGGTGACATCCTGGAGCTACACTTGCTTTCCAGCAGGGCATTGGTCTGGTTGTGGAATTTGGAATTAGAACTGCGATGACAGCTCTTGCTCCTAAAGCTATACAAAAGAAGTTCTACTCTCTCCACTTTGTTCCTGTTGAACTAAGGTGTGTTTGCTAGTCAGCTGACATGAACTCCTCTAAGATCACAAGCTGAGATAGGCACTCCAATAGCACTCTTGCTGTAACTGACCTAATACAGATACATTACTCAAAAGGAATAATTTTAATGTATCATGTAACCACAGATTTTCTCATGTTCTCAGATCATATGATATGAGCTTTGGAGGTCCACTATAAATGAGTTGAGAATGCTTGATATATATCAACAAATATCTTAGTGTACTTGCAACACTTTGATGTGAATTAAAGCATAAGTAACTGGATGTAATAGCAATAAGTCACTGTTATAAAACAATATATATTTTAATGGGCATTAATAATTTACTGTTTTTACCTATTTTTAAGGAAAATGAATTTTGTTTTGGTACATTCAAGGGACATTAAGGATGATATGAAAGCCAATGGGCCTGACTATGAGTGGAGCTGATGTTGATTTCTGTGGGATGTTCTAGTGATCAATAACTCAAGATCAGGTTCAGGAGAAATTCAGAGTTAAAGCTGTGACTCTTCACTTAGTTCACCTACTCTTACAGTACCAAGAAGTGTTAGACTTCTGAAAATAGTGTGTGAACTTTTACACCCCATATGCTGAAATGATAGACCTGACAATTTAAAATGAGGTAAAACAAGACACAAGTATCTTGTGGGTTTTTTTCCCCTGTATTTAGTAGACGACCTAGATCTGTTACATATTTAAACACAAGACAAATGATGTGTTTTATAAGTAGGGAAGCATTGCAAGAGACTATTTTAATAAACTGTTTTCTTTATTTTAAATATTACCCACAACATGTCACAGAAAGCTTTAAATGAAGTGTTATTGTGCATTAGGCAGCAGTTACATTTTACAAGGCAATTTCTAGCTTAACATTTTAAAAAATCACTAAAGGCTGTTATCTGAAATTATACTCAAAGAAATGGAAGTTTTTATGAGCAGCTTTCCAATAAAATTTTACCAAAGGTGTAGCAACAGCATTTAAATAAATTCTTATTACATGTAGTTAATGTGGTGCTTATAGTTCAACCATTTTAAATTATACAAAATTTAATTAAAAACTAGAAGTGTAGTTGGGCAATATAAAATAAATTATAGTCTTGTGACTAGCTATCTACTCACTTATATCTGTATTTCAAATCTCCATTTGTCTGTATATAGATTACATATATTTGAGATGTAGCTAAGACACATTTGTTTCTAAAGTGTCATTGCTTATCTAACAGCTTTTCCCATATTTGACTAATTGTACTAATTTTAAAGTAGGCAATATGCACAAAAACAAAGCATGTGAAATCATGCCACCCTTGAATGATGGAGTTTGCTAAGCTGTAAGTTTACTTTGATTTTGCTTTGAGCTTGATTTTAAGAATGTGAATTGATTTACACATGACAGTAGCATAATTATGCGTTCATAGGTATAGCTCTGTATGCAAATACCTTCAGGCATTTAACTGATGATTTGTTTATGCAAATGCCTGATTTAAATGACCAAGAATAATGCATGTGCAAACTAGACTCATGAGCTCCACATTTTTTTCCTTGCGCCTCTAAACCTTACGATCTGAAAACTAGTCTATCAATTATTCCCTTTACAAGGTGGGCCGTAATGATTCTGAAACAGGCAAGCATTAACCTTTTTCCGAGATTACTGAGTAATCTCAGACCCAGAAATGTATACTGGGTATTTTGCCACACTATGCAACTGCTTGGGCTGCCTATTTACTACAATTTACTCTCACCCTGTTACAGTATTGGGTGACATTTTAAAATTAAACAGTCCTGCCAGTCCCATTTCATGCAAACTGGCCTACTCTTTGCAGTAAGGGTAATGTGAAAGCCTCACATAACAATGTTGAAATCCTGTGCCCTTTGTGATCGTTTAAAAAAGAAGCTATCTTTTTTGCAACCAAAAACTTGAGAGAGAAGCATAATTTAGACCATGATGTATCCATGAAAGCCTCGTGTCTGTCAAAGAACTGTGCAAAATTCACCTTTGCTTCCACTTACTGTAACAATACCATCTTCTGCTAGCAAAAAAGATAAGTAGAAATAGCATGGGTTCATACTTAGATGGAAGGTGTCTTCACCTGGTCTGCACTGGAAAATTGTGCCAGCCTAAGTATGTTGGTTAATGGTTATATTTTTTTTTATCATACAGTTAAACCTGGCAAAATCCCTAGTAGATATGCAGTTACTTTGTTTTAAAAAGTTTGCGGGGGGAGGGAACCCTTTTTGCTGATATCATTTATTTTGATTGGGATACGAATGCAAGATATCCCAGCACAGGATGTTTTTTTCTGGTATAACCTGTATTTACACTAGAAGAGTGTTAGCAAATCCTTTATGTCTAGACAAGGCCTAAGAAAAATATGCTATACAGAAAATGGTGTTGGTGAATCAGTCAGTAATATTATCTCACTGCACCAACACAGAGGGCTCCTAGCTGGTGGAGTTGCTGTCCTGAAGATATGAAACAAATCCTGGAAATTTCTGGCAAGAGAGCTCATGTGCAACTTTTTATAAAAATCTAGTTGCCAACTCTAGGGTAGCAGCAAATGTATATCTAAGTAATTATATTCTATCCATCTTTAATGATCTCTGCCATCTCAAGGGATAACAGATTTTTTTTAACTTCTTATTGTGATCCAGAAGCAGGCAGTACACAGTGACAGTTCATCTCAGGACCCTTCTGAAGCTATTATTTTGTTCTTTGCATTCTCTGTTTTCATTTGAACCGTCTAGCTGTTGTGTCTGTGAAGCAAAGTTCAGGTATGTCAGCTGAGTGTAACCAATGAAAATAGTGTCAATAGAGAGTCTGGAACAATATCTCTGAGAAAAGGTTCATTAACCTCTGTGAGATGTGCAGTGATGATAATTTAAATGCCAATATTATTAACTATTTTATTCTTCATGCAAAGAAGGATGAAAGAGATAAGCGGCATGAACAATATACTCGTGTTCTGTCTTGTTAGTACTTCCAGGTAAAAGCTTTTGGGAGGTAATACACCTTATTTTTCCCCCAACCCATAAAGACAGAGCTCAAAAACTCAGCAGAGCCTGGTGGCACATGGTAAACGATGAATTAATATACGGTGTGAGTCCATCAGACCTTGGAGAGTAGTACTTCTTGTTTTCCTGATTCAGTCCTGGTTCCTAAAATATTATGTTTCTTTACATTATTATGAACTTATGTTTTATCCCAGACAGCTGTACTTCAGTGATAGATGAAGTGATCCTTTTATATGGGATCAGGTAGAATAGCTATAATATATTAAGTAGTAAGTTAATAAAATGCTTTGGTATCCTTGAGAGTGAAAGATGTGCATAAATGCAAGATGATATCATTACCATGAAAACTCAGACTTTCATAAAATCTACAGAAACAATGAAATGTGTGAAGGCTTTTGTCAGTTAGTGCATTCATTCCTATAAAGATAGTCACCATTGTTGATGTGACACGGCTTCTTAGTTATGGTGAAATAAAAGTTTATTATCTGTAGAACTGCCTTTTGTTTTTCAGAAGGAAAAAAAATGCTAGAATAAATGCTAGAGTCCATAGTCAATAAATTTGGGTAACTGAGGAACAAATGCCCATCTCTTGGCATAGGCCACTTGAAGTATTTTTTCTTCCCCCAGCGTATCTGTAGAAGACTTAAAAATGATTTCTAAAGTGCAAAGTGGAACTTGGAAAGGATTCCCAATGGATTAATTTGACCTTGATTTAGGACTGACCATATTCTATTTAATATTATAAGGTTTGTAAGTACATCATTAAATAAGCAATATATCTGATGGGTGCTCTAAAATGGATTAGGAAGGTCTTTCTCCATTACCCACAATTTCTTTATTGTGGATCATAAAAAAGCCACAATTAATTTACTGTAACTTACAAGATTTACTGTTAATGTCAGTATTTGCTCCTGTCAAATAGCAGAAGCAAATGTGAAACCTGCTCATATCAGCATTACTTCACAATGGGCATATCTACACCTGTATTTGATCCAAGATTAATTTATTTGGGAGTAAACTACTCATGAGTAAATGCTCCCGGGCAGGTATCTACACATGTAGGGATATGGGGGCGCAGATTTGCTACTCTTGCAATAAACTGCTCCCACTTCCAGTGGCCCTCCTCAAGGCTCCCCCTGAGTGCTAGCCTAGGGGCTGGCAGAGAGGAGGGGTCAGGAGAAAGATATATCTTGGCCAGGGCTGGGACAAAGTCCCACTGTCCTGGTAGCAGGGGGGTCTCAGGCCCAGCTCCCTTATTGGGGCAGAGGACTTGGAAAGAGCAGCAGAGGAGGGGCAAGTCCCAGTCCCCATCCACTGGTGGGGCAGCTACAGTGAGCTCCTGGCTGGGAGGTGATTTCCTGCCCAGCTAGGGTTTGCTACTAGCTGTCCCACCTGCATATGGGGTAGGGGACTGGGGACTGGGGCCTGCCCCACCCCTGCAGCTCTTTCCAAGCCCTGCACCTCAATTGTCTGATCGGGGCATAGGCCTGGAACCTGCTGCCCCTCACAGGGACGCTTCCCAGCCCCAACTCATGGAGCTGGGTGGGGAACAGGCTCCCCAGTCCCCACCAGCAGGGAGCTCCCAGCGCTAGCTCTGCTACTGCAGGACCAGTGCTGGGAGACCATTAACTCCAAGGCTAAAGTCCACAGTCATGGGGCTCAGGCTGGGAGACTTATCTCCCAGCACCAGCTCTGCGACCATGGGGCTGACACATGGGGGGCTAGGAGATAAGGATCATGATCTCAGAGCAGGGGGCTCGGAGCAGTCAGGTGTCTACATGAGTACTACTGTGCAGTAACTACTTGTGAGTAAATTTGCCACCTACAGGGTACATCGACACATGATGCATCGTGACATCTGATGCCACATCACCATAGCAACACACTATGGCGACATGGCGTTAGAGGGCATAAACTGTGATGCAGCACCTATGTCACCATAGCAATACACTCCGTCATTGTAGGGCATTGCTACAGTGATGTAGAGGCTAAAAATAACCATGCACCACCAGCATGGCACAGTATGGGCTGTTACTGCACCGTCATTTAGTGTAATGCCAAAATGAAGTACTAAATGATGGTGCAGTATCAAAGGCACCATAGGGACACATGTAGATGCTCCTGCATTTACAGGTAACAAATTTACTCATTAGTGAGTACTGAGGTTTACTGCACAGTAAGCATGTGCACATGGTACAGTAAACTATGCTACTTCACAGTAAAATATCTTGTATAGACATGCCCAGCAATTACAAAACTCAGGATCTCCCTGGGAATTATTTAACATGTGATGTTTGGCTTTAAAAGCTCCACTTTCTTATTGATCTCATGTCCCTAAAATGGCAAGACAGTGAACACTCTTCCACCTAAACATTCTTGGGTCTTTTCTGCTCTGCTCATATAGAGAATTATTTATAAGAAATGTAATCCTATTAAGGAAGATTGATGTACAACCAAATTTTGTAAGATATAGTGAAATATTCTTAAGTCGTGTATTCTTTTTAGATATTATGTAATCTGTTGAAAGGAATGTGCCAAAGTGTGTAAAGTAATGCCTCCGAACAGATATGTTAGCTTGAAAAATAACATGCAGTCCCATATCACTCCACACTGTTTTTTTTTGTGTGGAGAAAACATTTGGCTCATGGTTCTTACATTCTGAACATTGCTTTACCACACATTGGCACACACGGTTATGTAGATGAAAGGAGGGCTCTGTAAAATTATATAAAATATGGTAGTTATTTTGTGGATACAGGCAGGGCTTCTGGACTCAAAAGACTTGGATGTGATTGATTACACTACACTCTGTGTAAATTTGGACAACCACATTAACTCTGAGCTTCCGTCTTCCCATCTGTTAAATGGGAATGATATTAAGTCACTTCAAAAAAATACCTTGCAAGTGCTTAAGCAAAAGGCACTATACTTCAGGCTACTTCAGAAAAAAACCCTAGCCTGTTCAAGTTGGTTTTCGTATTGCCCAAAGTAGCAATGTCAAACTCACCCTGGACGCTGGGTTGGATCGGGACAACAGGATCCATGAGCTGGATCCATGGGGCAGGCAGCAGTTGTGGTGGGACTGGGGGGGCGGGGGGTATCTACTGTAGCTCCAACACATGTGGTGACAGCAGTGGGGCAAGTAGCTGTGGAGCAAGCAGCACAGCCCTCACTCACCCCTATCATGGAGTGCCATGTCCAATAGGGCCAGAGGGCTCTGGTTTGTGTGGCAGATTCCCAGACTAACCAATAGCTCAGCAAGTCAGATAGAGAAGTTCCATAGGCTGCATCTAGCATGTGAGATGCTCAGTGGACATCCCTTGTCCAAAGAAAGCAGACTGGAGCCACTGAGGATAATGCTTCTGGTGTTGCCTTTAAAAGATACAAAGTATAATCCAGGGGTGAGCAAAATGGCTGATCCAGCTGGCATCCAAACTCCATTTCCCAGCAGCCCTGCCTGCATGGATGGGGCCAGTCTTCATGGAGACCCAAGCCACAGGTGTGATGTGAAAGCTCAAGGCTGGGATTGCCACGGAGACCAGCCCAAGCCATGCCGGCAGGGCATGCATCAGAGCAGGGTAGGGGGCTGCTCTCAGAGGCGCTGGGATCTTGTGATGGAGGAACCTTGCTTCAGAGCCAGGGAAGAGCCATGATTTGTAGCCTGCATGCTCTGAGCAGGGGTGCACAGGCAGGGGATCACAGCTCTGCCCCTGCTCCAGACCAGGCTGTTACTACTGCAAGGAGCCAGGGAAGAGCTGCAATCCCTGGCCTGCATGCCCCTGCCTGGAGCATGCAGGCTACAGATCACGGCTCTGCCCTGGCTCCAAAGCAAACAGCCCCCATCGCAAGATCTCAGAGGCTCTGGAGCAGCCCTATGCTCTGCTCTACCATACGCTCTGCCAGCACAGCTGGGACTGGACTCCATGGCAACCCCAGCCTTGTGCTATCACAGCGCTGGTGAGGCTGGAGTCTCCATGGAAACTGGCCCCAGCCATGCTAAGGGGTGGCCGGGAAATTAAGTCCATTGCCAACTGGATCCAGCCCGTGGGCCAAACTTTGCCTGTCTCTGGCACTGTAATCTGTTTAGTAGCCACTAGAATTGCCCTCCTTCCTTTTTTCCTAACTAGAGAGTCTGTGCTGCCCATTGAGACCCTTAGAATGAATATGGATAACCAGCTATGGTACATAAGCACCAAGCCACTAAAAGATGCAGATACAGAATGAATAATTATTGAAGAACTGCATTTCACTTTTCACTAGCAAATGTGGATATTGAAAGTCCACCCAGCAAATCTTAATCTGTGTTGATTAAAAGAGAAAATTTAGAAAAATCAGCCACTACATCATGTAGAGATCTGCCAAATTTTCGGCTTAATTGCTCCATCCTTTAAAAAGGAAATAATTTGGCCAATTATAAAAATATACAGTGCTGATGCCAGTTTTGCAAAACTACTTTTCCTAACAGTATATTAAATTACCCCAGTTCTCACCGACTTTTCTAAAATGCTCATTGATTTATTTTTTATTTTGTGTATTTCTTTAAGTACTTTAAATAGTTCTCTCAACAAACATTAAAACCACACACCAAAAAACATGCTTCCTTTAACAAAATTGTTATTCCCCTTCTAGCTGTTTCACAACATATGTGAGGTCTTTAGCCAAGAGACCTTCCTTCAGTTGCAAACTGCAGAAGTGCCTCACATTTTGCTTGCAACATCAGCTGTGGTGATGGGGTGCAGAGGAGATGATAGTGGCATAGCGATGCGGGTGAAGGGGGAGCCATGGCCCCCTGGTGCCTGCTTGGGAGGGGGCATCGGCTGGAGAGACTGGGGTGTCTCCTGCTTTTTGTGTGTGGTCGACCCACCCACCCATTGCGTTGTGGCTTTCTTTGGCCGCTGCCCCTCCCCCCGTGACCGGTGTGCTGCATTGCTAATTCCCCCATGGAAGTGCCAAGGGGCCAGAGGCAAGAGGCAGGGCCCCACAGAGGCTGATTTGCCTTGGAACCCACACCCTGCTTGGATCATGTCTGGGGTGGGGCACAAATTGGCCCCCGGGCACTGGAGATCCACGGTACACCCCTGGGAGATGATGATGCAAGCGTCACATCAGTGATGATTCTTCAGGGCAGTCAGGATCTACTAAGGCAGTGAAAAAGTATCATGTGACTAGAGAGAATCTGACCCCTTTCCCAGAGGATTAACAATGAAAGAGACTACTTGCAACTGCTCTACTACTTGCAACTGCTAGGGCCTAATCCAGGGGGTGGGCAATTATTTTGGTTGGTGGGCTACTTAATGTATTTTGGTGAGCTGTTGAGGGCTGCAAGGGTAGCCCTGCCCCTTGACAGGTGCCCCACCCCTGATTGCCATGTTGGGACCAGAATTCCAACCTCTAACCCCTGATTTTTGCCACTGGACATCCCTCCTCTTGCCCTCAGAAGTATTCATTTTGGGAGGGGAAGGTTGCCATCTTGAAACCAGAAAAAATCCAAATTATATACTAAAAGTCAAACACCTTCTATAACATATTTTAATTTTATTACAAAAAATATTTTTGTCATGATTTGTGCTTGTGTAGTGTATACTGGACAATAATTCAAAAATAAAGTCTTACTCTTGTATATGGTGTGGCAGGGAGTGTGTGGGGTGTGGCTGGGGTGGATGTCTGCATGTGGGGGGGTGGCAGTATGTTGGGGGGGATAGAATATGTTTCAGGGTGTGGGTATATGTGAAGGGGTTGTGGGGGCAAGGTGTAGGTGTGTGGGGTTTGTAGGGTGTGAGGGAGGGTGGGGGGGTGGGGACCTCCCTAAACACTCCCCACCCCCATGGCACTCGGCCCCTGCTGACAGTGGTAGAAGCAGCAGCAGAAACAGGAGGTGAGCACTCAGGGCGCTCATGGCCTGTGCAGGTGCATGCCAGTGGCATGTGGCTCCAGCCACTGCTGCATGTGGTGGCAAAGGGCCCAGGCAGGCAGGCCTGCTGCTATCATGTGAGGCTCTGTCTGTGGCACACATGTAGCTCCTGGCACTCATGCACCACCAGGGGAAGCCCTGCATGATGGAGCTGGCTACCTTTCCTGCTCCCTGCTGCCATAGAAGCAGGGGGCAGGGCTCCCCATTACTTCTGATGAAGTCCCAGGACCTGCATGGCAGGGGGTTGGGAAAGCAGCTGGCTCCATTGCTTCCCCCCATTGGTGCGCTAGTGCCAGGAGCTGCACGTGTGGTATGGGAAAAGCCTGCACAATAAAGGCAGACTGGCCTGGCTGCGCTTCTTGCCATCATGTGTAGTGCTGACCAAAGTCATGCACTGCCAGGCAGCAGCACCTGCTATGAGAGCCTGCTACATGCTGCTGCTGCTGCTACTGCTGCCACCAGTGGCAGGGGCTGTGCATAGGGGGGAGTATGTGGAGGGGTTCTTACACCTCCCCCCACCCTCCCTCACACCCACACCCTGCCCACCCAAGCTCTGCATTCCCACCCACCCCCTCAGACATGGGCTCCATACTCTCATCAGCCCCACCCCATGCTCTGTGCTCCTTCCCAGCTGCCCCATGCCCTGCCCCCCCCCACTTCCCTACCTGCTGCCCAGAGGGAGCACTGCAGAAGGAAGATGAGGCAGAGATGCTAGATGCTGGGAAAGCCAAGCAGGTCCCCCCGGTGGCTGCAGCAGTGGTAGCAAACCTGCTCAGAAGCTTCATGCTGGCTGGGCTGGGCCCTTCTGGGCACTAGGGTAGGAGTGAGGTACATGTGCTTCTGCCCATGACCCCGCAGAGCATGCTTAGTCCCCCTATCACTCCCAAATCATGCCTGAGCCTCCCCATCTCCCTGCAGGTCATGCTTTCTCTCCCATCCCCCTGCAGATCCCCAATACCCCACAGCCTGCTTGGCCCCCGCATCCCAACCTTCCTTGGATTGGATGGCAATTTTTTAATGCCATCTAACCTCCCCCTAACCCTCCCCCTGAATGTTTGCACTTTTCCCAAAGGTCAATATAGTCCACAGAGTAATAGTGTAATGATAATTTGTCATGAATTACCATGTAAGTGGACAGCCCATTTAAGTCACCAATTTAAACTCATGAGTATTTTTAAGTTCACCAATTTAAATCACTGAATAACTGAATTGTTTAGCTGGATGTTTACTGCAGCGAAGTAGTCTAATGTGAAGCATAGATAATTGTTGCAAGATCCTGATTTTTAAAAAAAGTCTCACTTTGACAAGCACAAATGAAAGAAAGATGCTTTAAATTTAGGAATTAAGGCTGCTTGTGGATGTTTAAAAATGCACTTTTATTGGAAGACAAGCATGCTCAGAAGAGGGATTGCATTACTTTGATTCAGCTCTGCAGTGTCTGTATATATCAGGCACTTCAATGGGGCTTTTTGACAATTTTATATAATAGCTGGTTTACCCAGCTTTAGATAAAAGTGACAAAAAAGCCCCACTAAAGCACCCAATCTATATAGGCGTTGGGCAAGCGGGGTCCAACTAACATGATGCCTATTCTGGGTATGAGCAGGGCTTAGCACATGGACATGCTGAGTTCAAAGTGCCCCATCCCCTTTTTTTAATGTATGCAAGCAGCCTAAGTGGCTGGCACTGCTGGTATCAGTGAAAGAAGTGTGAAAGAAAGAAAAAATAGCTTAACCTGAGTACATGGAACAAGACACAAAGTTATTGATTATAAAAGCATACCAGGACAGTTATTTCCTGCAGCAGAAACCAATAACAACTAAGATATGAACGAAATGTGACTTTAGGGTACTTGTGAAAAAAAACTTTTCATTCTGATTTAATCCTTGACTTTTTAATATTGTTCCAATATATGGAATATATCTTGTCAAGAGCCCATAAGGCTATCTAATAAATCAGACTGAGAAGGTCATGCAAACAGTATGATTAATATTGCAATGGTACATACATTTTTTAATTAAAGATTAACAACACCTACTTTCCAATAATACCCTGAAAAGTTCACTTAATTAAGCATAGTTGAAGATTAGCTAATTAATTTAGTGATAACTTTCAATATGTCACTTGATTGTAGTCAATGTTTTATTTAAGTACTTTAAAGTAGCCCTCTTTTAGACAGATTTGGGATGTTGCTGTTATTGTTAGGTCCAAAGATAACTTTGTGATAGTCCCTTTCAAAGATTTCCCTAACACCAGAGATTCTCCATGTACTATTTTGTCCTTACAATATAGAACTAAAGTTGTTTCCTAACCTTTTGATGTACATGATATGGCTTTACAGCATATAATTATTTCAAAGTGAGAGGGGTTTCTATCATATATGAGCTTTCCACTGCTGGCGTTGTTTCTCCCTCACTATATTAAATGTGAGTTTATGGGTTGTACATATTGGAATAGTAAGGATTTCACAGGTGATAAATATTCTGCAAACAGGGAACATGGATTATTGTCTTTTCATTACTGAGAGCAGAGGGATATACATATATGATAGGGGTGTGCGAAACGGGCCATATTCAATTCAGATTCAGTCGAAATCGGGGACAGTGATTCCATTTGTTGCATGAATGCCACACGGACATCATCTTTGAAAACTCATGGCAACCAGGGGAGGTCTCAGATGATTGCAAAAGCGTAAACATAGTGCTCATTTTTAAGAAAAGAAAGGAGGAAGATCTGGGGAACTACAGACCAGTCAGCCTTACATCAGATGCTGGAAAAATCATGAAGTCCCCAAGGAATCCATTTCTAAGCACTTGGAGGAGAAGGTGGCAATTACAACAGCATGGATTCACCAAGGGCAAGTCATGTAAAGCCACTGGACATTAGGGGTCTGCAAAGTGGGCCCTGTTCGATTCAGATTTGGCCCAAATCGGGGACAGTGATTCGATTCATTGATTTGGATCATTGTCCCTGATTCTATTCAGCTGAATCTGAAAATTAAATGCTGATTCAGAGAATCAGTGATTCGGATATAGACACAGCTTTGAATGTTTTTTCCTATATAACTTGAGGTACCAGGCACAGCTCATAAATGCTGTGATGCTGGGGCAGATGGAGCATCCCACAGGAGCATGGGGAGGGGCCTTCTGCAAGCTCAGCAGCAAACCTGGAAGTGCTTCCAGTCCACCGGGGAGCATGCAGGAGGGAGGCCCCTCACACCTCCCTGGCTTGGCGATTGGCTGCAAGGGGACCCTGGAGGCCCCCTCAGACCCAGGAGGCACCAGTCACTGAGCTGGGGAGGTGCGGGGGTGGGGGGGGATCCCCAGCGCACTCTGGCGGACCTGGAAGTGGACTGGAAGGGCTTCTGGGCCATGTCTGGGTCTAATGCCAAGTGCGCTGGGGAGCCCCCTGCACTTCTGTGGGACACTCCATGTGCCCCAGCATAGCAGCATTCATGAGCCACCTGCTACCTAGAGGCATGTAGAAAAAACATTTAAAGCTGTGTCTATGTTGAATTGGTGAATCTTTCCAATTCTCTCTGAATCAATTTGGAGGGTTCTGATTTGATTCAGAAGGATTAAAGGGTCCTCTGATTGGATTCGGATTTGGAGATTTAACCACTGAATAAGGCCAAATCTCTGCCAAACTGAATTGGGGACTGAAGCTTCATGCAGCCCCAGAGGCTGGAGGGGGCACGGCAAGCTCCAACAGGCAGCAGTGGCACTGTCAGTGGTGGGAGCATGGCAGAGGCAAGTGGGGAGCTGCCGCAGGCAGCTGCAGTGCTGTCAGCAGCAGGGGAGAGGTGGTAAGTGATGACCAGTGGACCTGTAGACATTGCCAGCAGTGGTGGTGGTGGCCAGCAGCGATCATAGACCACCCGTAGACACTGCTGATGGTGTTGGTGGCAAGAAGGCAGGGGTGGCAAATGGTGACTGGCGACAGGCACTAACCGACAACATCAGCAGTGCCTTTTGACAGGGGGTGCACTGCCATGCTCAGGGGTTGCATATGCACCCACATGCACCCCTATGCGTTGCCTGGGATTTGATGTTGATTCATAGAATCAGCGATTTGGCCATAGACAGAGCTTTAAATGTTTGTTCTACATACCTTGAGGTATAAGGCATGATTTGTGAATGCTGTAATGCTGGGGCAGATGGAGTGTCCCACAGAAGTGTGGGAGGGGGGTGTGCTTGTCAGCAAACCTGGAAGTGGACCAGAAGTACTTCTGGTCCTGCTGCCAAGTGCGCTACCCACCCCCCACACCTCCCTGGCTCACTGATTGTTTGCATGGGGACCCCAGGTGCCTCCCCAGACCCAAGAGGCACCAGTCACTGAGCCAGGAAGGTACAGGGGGACCCCCAACATGCTCCCCGGCAGACTCAGAAGTTGCCCACTTCTGGGTCTGCTGCTGAGCATGCTGGGGAGCCCGCTGCACTCCTGTGGGACACTCCATCCACCCCACCATCTCAGAATTCATGAGCCACCTGGTACCTTGACCTATGTAGAAAAAACATTTAAAGCTGTGTCTATATCCAAATTGTTGAATCTTTCTGAATCTCTCCAAATCGATTTGGAGGGTTCCAATTCAATTCAGAGAGATTAAAGGGTCTCCTGATTCAATTCAGATTCGGAGATTTGCCCACCGAATCAGGTCAAATCTCCACCAAATCAAATCAGGGACTGAAGCTTTGCATAGTCCTAATAGATGAGCTTCTCATCAGTGGAGCTTTACAGTTAATCAGTATTTTGTAATAAATAACAATTAATAAAAATAAATTATTTTCCTTCCAAATTCAACATTTATATTTATATTGCATCTTATATCTTTATATCCTTTAAATAATTGCCAAAGAATCTATAAAATGAGGTGAATTTTCCAAAGTGCCTAATGGATATAGATAGTGTTGAGGTGATGATATATTTGGATGGTCCAGGAAAGGTGTGAGGCAAGGATTTTTGTGAGCGATTTTTAGAGCAACTGTTTCGTTGGGAAGGAAATAGACAAACCTTTGAGTATGACAATAAGATTATAAGATTTAGGAAATTCATCCCACTGAAAGTCAGAACACCCAGTTCTGTATCTGTTGGGTGAAATCTTCAAAAGATCTTAACTAACTTAAGAGCCCAAGTGAGTTTTTTAGCTGAAAATTTGGAAAGGAAATAATGGAAGGTTTCATTATAAGGCTGGTTTCCCTCTACCCAAAAGCACAAGGTCACTTTTGGTGCTAGAGAGATGTAACAGTTGGATTGATATCAAAAGGTACCAATATAAGATGTTAATTCTGCTTGATTCTATGTCTGTGGGTCACATTTTTAAGTGCCTGGAACTTGTTTAAGTTATGGCTGTGGTTCACATTTTTAAGTGCCTGGAACTTGTTTAAGAGAGGTATGAATGCTCTGTGAGTTAATTATTTTTGCTTCCAGCCAACGGACGGCATCTTTTAATCAGTTTGTATCCAGAATTATAAATCACTCTTTCTCTACTCTAGTGTAGCAAAATCATTACAACTTGAACTCTGTTTTGTTCAGGGTCACAACTGGGGCTATTTAGCTCACTTTTATCTCTTCAGGCTCACAATAATATAAAGTTACAGTGTAAAAACTGGTGTGTGCCCCTGAGCAGCAGCACTCTCTTCCACTTTACCACAATTAGAAGGTATATTGCTCTCCATTCCTAGTTACTTAAGGTTCA
Organism: Alligator sinensis; assembly: GCF_000455745.1. NCBI lineage: Eukaryota > Metazoa > Chordata > Crocodylia > Alligatoridae > Alligator > Alligator sinensis. The sequence continues at coordinate 403,689 of NW_005842939.1, forward strand.
AATTGGCCCTATAGGGACATCCAACTAGTTGTTGTAATTTAGATGCTTTATCTAAGGTACCCTTAGGTGCCTAAGGAAGGTGACTTAAATTGACACCATTAGATGCCTAGGTTCCATTTTCAGAAAAGGGGGGAAACTTTGTGTCTCAAAAGCAATCCAGAATGCCTAAGTGCCAGCAGAGAGGTGCCAAGAGCTAGCCAACAGAAAACGATAGGCACAATGGTATATCGGAAGTTCCATTCCTCAAAGCTTAGGGATGACTCTGGGATGTAAGGAAGAAGCTTTCCATCATTTTGGAATTCAGAGCATATTGAGGAGCTCTGAGGTGAAAGGCCTACATAGCTGATAGTAGCACTAAGTTTGTCTAAAGCCTAAGACTCTGTACCACTTTTGAACATAGCTAATCATGAGGATGTCCCTCTTTCACCCAGCATGCTATGGGTCAGAACACTTGCCCAGGATTTGCAAGCCCTCAGCTCTCAGCCCTTCTCTCCTTGAGGGACTTAAACCCATGTTTCCCATTTACCCTCTTCTGGCCTTTGTTCCCTAGCTCTATGCATGTTACATTAGACAGCCATTGGTTAAAGCATATACATAACTATAATAGCCAGGGTTAGAACCCAGGTATTTCCCCTTTTAGGAAAGGAGGCACACCACAATTACAAAAGCATGCTTCCTTTTTTTGCCCCGCTAAAGGATTCTTGATTGCTCAACAGCTCATCTTCAATAGGGAAGGTAGAAAGTGATCCCACACAACCTACTCTATAATCTGCTTTGGGGCACTTCCTTGGAAGGTGGGAGATATAAGCATGAATTCATTCAGGCATGGGTCTCTGACCTCCTGAGTGAGTGCACTAAATATTAAGCTAGTGGGTAAAAGGTAAAAAGCAACTAGGCCTGGTTGTATTTTATATTTTGTAATAAACTGCTTGCATGTTCTTAGCATCAGACTCACCAGGTATGCTCTGTTACTGCCTAGGAATCAGAAACTTAAAGCAAATATTTTGGCACAGTCACTTATTTAAATAGCCACAGAGCTTATACAAAGGTCAAGTACCAGGTGGATGATCTGGACTGCTTCTGAGCACATGTAGTAGCTCAAATAGGTACCTAGGGGTCTTTTCAAGACAAAATGGATGTGCCTAATGAATCTAAGAACTAGGTGATTTTGCAATGGCCATACTGGGATTAATCCTGATTGTTTTTTGGACTTCAGGGGCCTAAATTTTAAGTCCTGTTTATATTTCTAACAGGCTGATTTGGATCTGGCCCTTAGGTAGTTTTGCAAATTATGTCTTACACATAGGATAAATAAAGACCTGGTGCTACAAAAAAGAGATACAAGTTTGTCTCTGAAATTGGCTCTTCACCCATCCATATTTTTAATGCCATACCCTATGCCCTATTTTTTTCATTTTTTAAATCTCTGCTTTCCAAGGAGCTACTGCTGATGTGATATGTGATTTGAGACAAATGAAGATGACACCTAAAACTTCTGGACTAATCTCTTAGCCAGGTTCTACTATTTTATTTTCATAGACTGGAAAAAAAACCCATGACATAATTCTGAGTACAAACTGATTAAATGATGCTGTCTGTTGGCTGGACTCAAAGACAATCAATTCGCAGATCATAGATGAGATAATTTGTAGCTCCTTTTAAATAAAATCCATTCACCACTTGTGTACTTCTTTTCATTCAATATCTCTTTTCATTGAGGCATAATATGGTACTTAAATAGAACATGGGAAAATTGTTCCTGAAATGAAATAACATGATCTTCACTCAACCAGGAAAGGAAAATGTGATTGATGTGCTTTATCTGCATGACATGAATGAAGGTCAAAGTTAAGTTTTCCTATGATGCTGGTATGAAAGGTGAAGTATTAAGTTAGTGGGGAAGCAGAGGATCGGACAAAGTTTAATTAGCTGATTTACTTTTAGAATCTGAGTTATCAAGATTAAATAGATACACAAGGGCACTTCCTAAAGTGTACCTTATTAAGTGAAGTCATATCAGATTTCTGGAGTAATAGATGTATGGAAAACCAGGGTCAAGTTTTATATTTATAGTAGGAATTCCTATATACTGGAACCTCCTATATGCAATAGGGGAAATGTATGTGTATAGCTATGCATTTAGATTGGAAATTGGCAAGAAATCATATAGGATTAAATTAGCATTTACTCTAGATAGTATTTTATTGAGATGTATCAAGTTGCTTCTAAGGACTAGTTATAATTGTTTGTTGGAGAAATAGTAAACTGACATTTTCAGGAAAGAGAGGTCACTAGATTTATTCTGGAATGTGGGATATTGTATTTGCAGGAAGGGTATCATTGATCACTTCTGTTCTCTCCTCATCCTGCTTCCATAGTGTTCAGAGTTGTCCTGGGCTGAAGAAATACAGCCTAACAGCTGCTCTAATTTACCCAGTTTGGCTAATGAACCCAATTTGCTAAAAGTAGAATGTAGGAATATCATGGTTATGCCCTATTTTTGATAGAATCAGAGTCTATTAGTATGAGTGTCATTTGAAATCTCAATGTTCCCCAAGTTTGGATGGATTTTGCCAGAAATTTGTTTTAGAATAAACTGGGAAAAAACGGACTGACAATGTTTCACAATTTTTAGAATGAATGATTTTGACTTTTCATTTTTAAAGTATCTTATTATTTCAAGGGTACTATACTATACTATACTATAGTAGTAAAAAATGAAACTTTTCTATCAATCAACATCTCTTTCAGAATTTTCCATTTAAAATTTTAAATTTCAAATGTTTTCAATTTCAAAATCTCCTTCAGAACATGGAAGTTCCCTGCTTTGCACATATATACACCTCAGAGAAATACGATAGATTTGGAGAAGTAAGAAGGAATATTGTACAAAGTGGTCAGACCTTGATCTTTTCTCTCCTGTTCTCTCCCCAGTACATCCTCTGTGGTTCTGTGCAACCCACTTTTATCTCCACAGGAGCCAACAGGAAAGAAGGGATCATGTGACAGTTCTTTCTCTATTTCCCTTTTGCAGTTGCATGCCAGCTTTTCCTTCCCACTAACAATGCAATGGAATGCAATGCAATGGAAACAAACTTTGGGTCAAAGACCTGCAATTCTAATTTAAATATAAAACTTAATCTCCCCTTTCTATTTTATTGTTTGGGTCAGATTTAATGTCTCACTAAGTGAAAAATGATAAAATTAATCTGTGCCCAGCTGGTCCCAATCAAACAATCAGATCATTCACTGTCTTAAGGCCTCAGGAAAACAGGTTCCACCTATAATGAATTCAGAGTGATATTGCACGCCAGAGTTAGCAGGTGCTAATTATAAGAAATGTTAGTCTGTGTTAAGGTTAACAAGTGCTAGTGATCAGTCACATGTTTGGGATTAATATCTTCTCATAGGTGCACTGCTCAGACCTGGCATTAGAGAGCTGGTGAGCAGGAGCATGACTAGGAGCTACAAGTTTGGCCCATGCATGTCAGGTCTTTAGCCTCAGTATAGGCTGTGGAAAAATGACCCCCTCTACTGCTTGGATTGCCCTTTCCGACCCATCAGTCCCAGGTCCCATCTCTATTCTCAATAGGCCCCTTCACCTCCAAATCACACCTATACCTTCAGCAACAGTGGGGAGGTCTCCCCTCCCTGACTGTTCCTGGGACTCTGAAGCCCATGCTTCCCCCATGAACCCAGGCTCTGCAGCTACTCATCATCTCCTTGTCCCTGATGTTCTCTCTCCCCTGTCCTTCCTTCAGGTGCAGGAACTGGCAGGAACTATATTTTAGTGTGCAGGAGTAGCATGGGCTGTAGGAAACTAAGGAGCAGGCAAGGAGGGTGAACCCCCCCATTCCATCACCTCTGCCACCTTTGGGATGATTGTGGCAGCAGGGCAGTGATCCAGGAGTGGAGGGTAAAATTGGGGTATCAGGTGAGTAATTCAGGGGAAGGGGTGGATTTCAGGTAAAAGGGACAGCAGCCCAGCAGGCCCCTATCCACCCACTCTTATTCTTACTCTGCCCCTGCCCCTTTCCTCCTCCACTCTGGCTCCCTTAGCCCCTTTCCTATGCCTACTTCCCCTCCCCTCAGCCCCTCTGCCTTTTTTCACCTCGTTACCCTTCCTCCCCATGCACCTGTTTTCTAGCTGTTCCTATCTGTCATTCCAGGGTCGTGAAGTCTAGCTGGGAGCACTGTTTCCTGGAATACTGGAGGACTGAAAACTGATGATTTTATCTCAGGAGAACACCCAGAAGTTAATGTAACTCAAGCTAGGTAGCACAGATCAAAGATAATCCCCACCCAAAGTGGCATAACTTTAAAATGCCTAGAGGGCACTTAGAATTTGAATGATTACACATAACATTTCATTAACAAGTGCTAAGTGCTCTTAATGTGGTTTAATTGTAATATGTCATCTCAGCCTCATAGTAGTGTTGTAGGCCCAGCTGTTCCTAACTGAGTAACTAGGGCAACCAATCCCCTGTGACTGTAGGAAACAATCCCAGCCTGCTCCAGCCTTTATGACCAAGCCTCAGGCAGCAGTAGGATGTCTGGACAAAGACTCTGGTGCTTACTTCTGACCCCTCTCTAGTTCCTTGACTGCAATCCCCTAAACCTGTCTTAGACCCCTGGCTTGCCTTGAACTCTGGCTTTGACTTCTGGCTCATCTTAACTTTGGCTTAGGCTCCTGGGTTACCTGGAACTCTGGTCTTGATTTCTGGCTCCCCATAGATACAGTTCTGAACTTTGCTTTATTAACTAGCTAACCTTCCCTGACTGCCCACATCTGGGTCTGTGGCCTGGCCAGACATGCTCAGCCATGCAGTATATGGCACTGTAGACATGCCTGCGGTGCCACATACTGTACAGTCAGTTGTTCTCTGTACTGCAAGGGAGCAGTGTGGCGGGTATCCGGGGGTCAAAAAAACCCATGCAAAAGAAAAGCAGAACAGCGCATGTGGTGACAGCGTGTGCCGCCCAAAGCTGGAGCCTGGCCAGCTGGAGCCATGCTCTGCTGCCAGCCAGGTTCTGCAGGGCACTGCCACAGCTCTGGGAGGCCCCCAAGGACCCAGGCCAGATGCTGGTCTCAGTCTCCCCTCCTCCACCTGGGGTAACCTGCTGCACATCAGAGCATGTGTGGCACAGGCATTCCCTGAGAACAACTGGTGGTAGCACTGGTGCTGCCATTAGTTGTCCCTAGGGAACCAAATGTCCACGCATGTCTGGACACAGCCTGTGTATTCTACTCCCATTAAGTTATAAAATTCCTATTTTTGAAAAGTTATGCGACCCAAGGTGAAAAATTACTTGAAATGTCTTTATGGCAATATATTTCTGCTTGAATAACATCAGAAATATGCATTACATTAGCAATTTGTTGTTAAAGTTAAAACAAAGAGGAATAGGTTTCTGTAACAGCTAACTGGAAAATACCATAAAGTTATCATTTTTAAAATGAATAATTTTATGAATTAAATGCAACAGAAATGTCTTTTGACTTTTGAACTCTCCTTCACATGCTGGGAGCTTATGTATGGGAATAGAGTGCCTTCTGAAGAGGCCATTTTTTCATAGAAGGAAAACTATTTATTTAAAAAACAAAAAAACACACACACAATAAAAATGTTATCCTAAAGCAGTAGTTAGGAACTGGGAAAAAACTATGAAATACAGACATCATTTATATGACTATAACGCTTTATATTATGCTATACTGTAGTTGGACATACATGTATATGTTTGTCATTGTGTGTTTGACACAAAATCCAAATGATTTTTTTTTATATTATATTTATCTGATTTATCAAGGGTGTCAAATTCACCCCTTCCAGCAGGCCAGTACAGACTGCAGGGTTCCTTGTAGGTTAGATCTGGACACAGTGCCAAAGCAGGTGGCACTAGTATGGGGGGTTAATGCATCTAATGGGGCTTTGTACCTGGGATTTCAGTGGTGAGCCCTGCACCACTTGATACAAACTTGAAGTCCCTGGGAACTCTGCAGGCTAGATGAGGGGGTCAAAAAAACCCATGCAAAAGAAAAGCAGAACAGCGCATGTGGTGACAGCGTGTGCCGCCCAAAGCTGGAGCCTGGCCAGCTGGAGCCATGCTCTGCTGCCAGCCAGGTTCTGCAGGGCACTGCCACAGCTCTGGGAGGCCCCCAAGGACCCAGGCCAGATGCTGGTCTCAGTCTCCCCTCCTCCACCTGGGGTAACCTGCTGCACATCAGAGCATGTGTGGCACAGGCATTCCCTGAGAACAACTGGTGGTAGCACTGGTGCTGCCATTAGTTGTCCCTAGGGAACCAAATGTCCACGCATGTCTGGACACAGCCTGTGTATTCTACTCCCATTAAGTTATAAAATTCCTATTTTTGAAAAGTTATGCGACCCAAGGTGAAAAATTACTTGAAATGTCTTTATGGCAATATATTTCTGCTTGAATAACATCAGAAATATGCATTACATTAGCAATTTGTTGTTAAAGTTAAAACAAAGAGGAATAGGTTTCTGTAACAGCTAACTGGAAAATACCATAAAGTTATCATTTTTAAAATGAATAATTTTATGAATTAAATGCAACAGAAATGTCTTTTGACTTTTGAACTCTCCTTCACATGCTGGGAGCTTATGTATGGGAATAGAGTGCCTTCTGAAGAGGCCATTTTTTCATAGAAGGAAAACTATTTATTTAAAAAACAAAAAAACACACACACAATAAAAATGTTATCCTAAAGCAGTAGTTAGGAACTGGGAAAAAACTATGAAATACAGACATCATTTATATGACTATAACGCTTTATATTATGCTATACTGTAGTTGGACATACATGTATATGTTTGTCATTGTGTGTTTGACACAAAATCCAAATGATTTTTTTTTATATTATATTTATCTGATTTATCAAGGGTGTCAAATTCACCCCTTCCAGCAGGCCAGTACAGACTGCAGGGTTCCTTGTAGGTTAGATCTGGACACAGTGCCAAAGCAGGTGGCACTAGTATGGGGGGTTAATGCATCTAATGGGGCTTTGTACCTGGGATTTCAGTGGTGAGCCCTGCACCACTTGATACAAACTTGAAGTCCCTGGGAACTCTGCAGGCTAGATGACATGGCTCCACAGGTTGGATCCAGCCTGTGGGCCATATACTTGACACCCCTGCTCTAGATCTAGCTTTTGAGGCCAGAACCAAAATGCATTTCAGTCAAGGAGAAGATTTCCATTCAGTTAAATAAGGTTTGCATCAGACCCTGTATTCATTCATTGATATTTACATTAGAAGGAATGTTTAATCTATCTTATTTGGTGATAAAACGAGGACATTTTAAAAGACAGAGATGATAAAGGCTTGCAGTCCCATTCCAAAGCTGTTTTGAAATCTTGTGAATAGATTATTTTAGGGCATTTGAGGTTATTTTGTACTGGCCTCCAGGGTTCACCTGTATTTTAATATTTGCAATGAAGCTTTTAGTACTAAAGCCTTACAAAGAGCTGCGATAGTTCTTTGATTCTGCTTTACTGTTCTTACTTTAAGAGGGGTGCTTCCTGTATTTATCCAGTTTACCTTGACTTAAGTTGTTCTGTCACCTTTACTAAGCTGCAAACATGGAGCTGTGCATAAAACAGAGCTGTAGAGATTGGACTGTCTCTGAATTTTCCCCCAGTGGTTTTCTTACTTTAATAAGACACTTCATTATACTTAGCTCCTCATGTTGAAGCTATTCGATATGTATGTGAAATTAGCATAGCGTTATCTCTGTTGCTGGAGATTATTCCAAACCATTTGGTATGTTAAGTTAAAACAATTTCTTCCCTATTTTACTTTTTGTACACACTAAAGTCCAGATGCCTTTTCAGCTTTTTTCTGTCTTCCTGCTCTTTGAGTTGGTTTAAAGTAGCTGATGAAAAGCATAGCTGGCTTCCACATACAAGTGCCCAGGAAGACAGTTAATTCAAAGATTTATTGTCTTGAGAAGAAGGCAGAGGTTGATGTTCCAAGTTCCTTTTAAGTAAGGAGTCTATAATTCCAACCGCATGCCTTCTCTCCTTTCACCTTTGTGCTGCATTGAATTCAACACTAGGAATCTAATTTACAGAAACCAAAGTTTGGACAGTACATGACCACTGGGACCTGGTATATTTAGTGGCCTGCATACAAAGCCAAGCTTATTAACCTGCTTGTGCTCTGAAATTATTTTATGAAGGTTGCTTTACTTGTAGCAATCAGACATTGTGCAGATACTCTCCATTGCAGATTTTGTATCTACAGCATCTGGACTCTCCCAAAATAAACTGCCCTTTTCTAGAGTATTTAAATTGGTTTTATTATTTAGTTTCCTGATTTGAAGGATAAAACTCAGTTTTCACTTTTCACTTATGATCTGAGTCTACCATATGGCGAAGACTGAAATGCTTTTGGTGGTCTCATGTAAGTCTGCTCTAAACAAAGCCTTCCTTTATCATATTTGACATGATTATAACTTCTTTTTCATAAAGTTCTAGGACTATTTTACACTGAATTTGCTCTCCTGCACCAAGATTTATTCAAGGTTAAAAACAGAACTGGAATATTTATGAAGATGGTATAATAGAAAACATTAAAAAAAAATTGCCAAAGTTACCACACAGAATCTTGACATTTGGAATTATAGTGGGTGCATCTACACATTCATTAATGTACAGTAGTTACTGTGCATTTAGGTTAGTACTTCCTTAATGACATTAACTAAATGTGCAGTTACTACAGTTACTGCGCAGTGGTATTGGTGCATGTTTTTTTTTGTGATGCTTACTGTGCACTAGGCTAATACTACTGGGCAGCAGCATATTAACATGGTTTTTGCCCAGCACACTACTGTACAGTGTTTTTAGACTACTGTGCATTAAGTATCTCATGTAGATACATCCAGTCTTTCTTAAAGAGAAGGCATTTACTCAGTTAAACTATTTCACACTACAGACATGCCATTGAGCTTCCACACCATTTTGTGTTCCAGCTTTGTCACTTTCATTTAGCAATGACCATACTTTTCCCAGAAATCTCTATAGCACAGAGAGTCACATAATGACTGGAGGATATTTCATAGGTATTTCTTCCAATTACACACAGTTACCAAAGGTAATTGAAGAGGGGAAAAAATATAGATAATCTATGGTAAACTGTTAATTTGTTAGAAGATGCTATTTTTTTTCATTTTAACCTCTGTCACAGTGGTTACATTCTATTAGAGGAAAGTATTTTGAAGAAGTTATTTTATGAAGTAACAGAGATTTATTGCAGATATCAACATATTTTAAAATAAATAAATGGCACTGGGGGGAAATCATTTTAGTTTGGAAAAGTGGCTGATGTATAAGTGTTCACCTAAACACAGTGGAATCTTGCTGTTTGGAAACCTTCTGAAACTGCTTTCTCACTTTGCTCTTTCAGAGTTGCCAGAGCAGCTTAAAGTATATTTTTAGACCTGCACTGTCACATTGTTCTCTCCCTTCCCCCCATGTTCCCTCCTTTTTTATTTTTTTGGTTTCTATCTAGAATTGGAAGTTGAGTCAAGTTCTATTCAAATTTGCAGCAGTGTAAATCTGAAATATCCCAGTAGGCTCAATTTTTAAAGTTTTCTATTTCCAGGGCTATTCTTGCTACATTAACATCCTTCTTTTGATTCCCCATTATCCACCATAATGTTCTCCAGACACTAGATTCTGGGTTATGACCCCTCCCTTGAAAAGCAATATTGACTGGGCACATCATGCAGTAGATTAATTTTCTGGGCAGTAAGCATTACTGTCTACATGTGCACATGCTTACTGCACAGTACATTAGTCTACTCTGCAGTTAATTTGCTACCATTTGCAAGTAACAAATTAACTGCAGAGTAGTTACTGCACAGTAATGCATGTGTAGATGCCAGCTGGGAGCAAATTTGCTCCTGGTCAGCCCCACCACCAGGGGGCCACCCTCAGGCTAGCCCCAGGGCCACACGGGTTGGAGCTTCTCCAGCCCCAGGGCTGAGGCAGCTCTTTGTCTGCTCCAGGCCTTGGACCTTAAAAGGCTGCAGGGATGACAGAGCCTCTGGCCACTGTGTCCTACACATACAAGTGGCCCCTGACCAACCACAGCAGCCTGCCCAGATCCCCAGTGCTGATCCCTGGCATAGCCCCACCACCTGCCTGCCTGTCCCATGTCATACCCCTGTGCTGGGCACTAAAGGTATCTGCCCAGGCCCGCTAGCATCTGGACTGTCACACTCAGCCCCCATGGGCCATTGAGGGAGCCATGCTGGCATCATCCCCAAGCCTTCACTGTGACTTGGTAGCTGTGATGAGGCATCAGTGAGAGAGGGACCTCAGGGCACCAGAACCCTGTCCTGCCATGGTCCCCACTTCTGGTCTCATCCAGCAACTCCAGCAGCCCAGGCCAGCGCCTGCCCTGCCAGCTCTGGGTGCTCAGCCCTGCCCAGGAGGACAGCCCAGCCATGGCACCACTGGCCCTCAGCAGCTCTAGCTCCTCCCTAGAGGGGACTTCTACACAGGCAGTCAGGCACTGCACCCCTGCACCCCAACACCACCAGGAGCTGCACATCATCCCTGCCAGGAAGGATAGACTCAGGCCACCAGGCACACCTGCCATGCCCACATGCTAAGCCCCATACTGGGGGAGGGCCCTCTCTGCCCCCGTTTCTGCCCCTGCTTCTGCCCCAGACCACCCTCCCCGCCTGGCCCAGCTTCACTCATCCTGGCCCCTGGAGTCCCGTCCTCTCCCCCACCATGTAGCATGCAGGGAGGTGGGAGGGAGTGCAAAACTTTGTTGAGCAGCCTATGCACCCTCAGCTAGACAGGCACGGACCTCTCACATGTGGAGGAAAGTGTTGATGTTGGTGGCAATATGGTCCTCTGCAGGGGGCAGGGATGTGTAGCATAGGCACAAGCAGCCCTCCAGGTGGTGGTGGATGTTGCAGGGTGGTGCAGGCTTTCCTGCCATACCATCAAAACTCAGGTCCCACACCAGGCTCTCAGGTGCTGCTGAGGCACCATGGTGACCATCAGCAGCAGGGCATAGTGGGCCAGGCACCACTCAGTCCATGCAAAAAGCTCCTCATGGTATTCCCAGGACACACTCAGAAGGGTCATGCCTAGTAGGCTTGGGCTGAGATGAAGTGTTGTTTCCACTGAGCAGATGCCCCTCTCCTGGCACCCGCCCTGAGTCCCCTGCCAAACAGCCCTGCCACATGGGCCCTGCCTTGCTGCTCGCCCTGGCTCCATCAAGCTCTGGAGCAGGAGCTGCCTGCAGCAGGGCCAACACTGCAGATGGGCCCTGCTGGCCGGGCCACTGGCTGTGGGAGGGAGAGCCACCCATGTCAGCAGACCAGTGGCTGCACTCACCCCTGGGCAAGCTCCCTGCCCACTGGTATCACCATAGCTTGTGCACCTGTGGGGGTGTGGCCAGAGCATTGGCAATGCATAGGGGGTGCATGCAGGTTCACTTGCACCCCCTGAGCATGGCGGTGCACCCCCTATGAAAAAGTACTGCCAACATGGCATGTTCAGGCAATCAGCGATCACCACTGGCCACCACCACCGCTGCTGCCGGCAGTGTCTCTGGGTGGTCGCCGACCCCTGGTCAGCACTTGCCAACCCCTCCCCCCCGCCACTGACAGTGCTGGCGGTGTCTGCAGGAGCTCCCTGTTTACTGTCGCAATGCTCCCCCAGCTGCTGGGGGCATGCATCATTCTTGGGCCAGAGGCTTGGGTGCTGGGCATCTATCCCCGGGGTTCTACCTCCTAGGTACCCCCACCTCACTGCTCCCCACCCCAGGAGGACACACACAGCATTGTACATAGTCTGTACAGGGAAGAGGGTGCTTTATTGTTGGCAGTGGGGTGGGTGGTGGAGAAGTTCTCTGGGTCAGGAAGGAATGAGGAGGGGCTCTGCAGTTTGGGAGGGAGGGGGTATGGGACCTTTTATGGGGGGGAGGGAGGAGCTCTGTTTTGGGGGAGGAACGGGGGATAGGGTCTGTGTTTGCAGAAGGGAATAAAGCAAATTTCTGAGAACTATCTGCAGTGAGCATGGTGTTGGAGATGTGTGGTTGGGCTGGTGTCCAGGGCCAGTCATCCAGGTCATTACCAGATTTGCCTGTTACTTTGGGATGCGCTCATTTATTAAGGGTGCATTACTGGGGTCTCTGTAATTCTATCAATGTGCTGCTTGTATCACTTGTGTTTCTATATGGAGCTGTATCTCTCCCTTCTGCAAGTCCTCACCTGCAGTGGAGGGTGCACCTGCAAATGGAGAGTGCAATCCTACCTTGCAGGATTTAGTTTCAATGGGGCTGGGTTCCTCCAACTACCAAATCAGTCAAACACATATATGCACACACAAACAGATTAATAGGGCACGCCTGAGCCGAGCCAAGCGGAGCCAGGTTATCAGCATGTACAGGCTGACCCCCACATATGCTGCGGATTCAGTTCATCAGAGCAACAATAAAATGCAGTCAGACACCTGCACACAAGCTAATAGAGTACATCTGAGTGGGCTGGGTTATTCAGCATTGGCAGGCTGACACCCTCATATGCCTGGAACTCAGTTAATCACCCCCCTTCCTGATCTCTTGTCACAATGGTCCTAGTAGTAACTCCCTTGATGAGCAGACCCCACAGTAGTTGTGGGCATTACAGGGATCTTTGGCTTAGGTAAAATAAGTGTTGCTGCAGAGCAAATAGGGAGGTCAAGGGGAAGGAAGAGTAATTGAGATTCAGAGAGCGAGTATAGCAACCAGCTTGACCATAAAAGTTATTTATTGCCAGGTATATGAACTTATGATGATACCGGTAGTAATAGCCATACAAGAACAAACAAACAAAAGTTATAATATTATACCATTTCAATTAGATATTTGGGGAAGTCTAGCTCAAATTTGATCAGCAAAAGTCAAGGTTAGAAAGCTGTGTCTGGAGTGAGAGAGAGAAGGAGAGAGAGGCACTGAACCAAGTTTGAGGTTTAGAAAGTGGGCTTAAACAAAAGAGGGAGAGAGAGAAAGAAAGAGAGAGAGAGTATTGGGGTCTCACCACTTCAAGGTTCCCAGGTGTTTGTTGACAGGCAGAGCCCTTAGCACAAGGGTGGACAATTATTTCAGGCAGAGGGACACTTACTGAGTTTTGGCAAGCTATCAAGGGCTGCATGACAGGCAGCCAGGGGCAGATGAATACTAATTTTCTAAATGTTTTAGGGGCCCTGTGGGCTGGATAGAATAGCCTGCTGGGCCACATCTGACCCATGGGCTGCATTTTGCCCATCCCTGCCTTAGCATGATCAGTGAAGATATTCCAGGCAGGAAAGAATAAGGTAAGTTCCCAGTGGAACTGGTGCAGCTTTTTAGATCCAAGCACCAGGACAGAGACTTGAGCTGGGGGGGGGAAGGCGGAGGTTATAGGGATTTATCACTAGAATTGGTCTGATAAATGCTGAGCAGAATGTGTACAGGCATGGGTTAATTAACATCTGGAGCTTAGATCCCCCATCATGCAGTGCTTCCCTGGTCCCAGAGTTCCATGCAGTCCTCACCTTGGAACTCTGTTCTCAACTCTTGATGCTAATGAAGGTGCCTCCCTTTGTCTCATCTCAGAAGTCGTACAGGGCTGTGCTAGTATGCTGCAGCTACTCCAGGCCAGGAACACAGGTGGCCAGGGAGCAGCATGTGGGGCTGGATTTTAAATATGGCACCTGGCAGGAGACAGCTGTGGCCAGAGCCACCTGCTCCCCACAGCTGCTGCAGGGGGCTGGTGCAGGCTGGGAACAGGCTATTGCCAAGAGCAGCAAAACTGCTCCCAAATGGCTACATGTGTACATGCCTGCACAGGGCAGATTTAGCCAGCAGTAAATTAGTGCAGAATAAATCCATATAGCAGTCTCTGCACACGTAGATGCACCCACTGAGTACACCTACATGTGTGCCCAACTATACAGTTGTTACAGTTGTACTTCCTAAAACAAGTACTAAATGACTGCGCAGTAACCCCCATTACTGTGCAGTACCAGTGGCGCATGGGTCGTTTCTGACCCTACTGTGTAGTAGCTCGTTGTTACTGCACAGTAGTGTTGGCATCACAGTTTGTGCCCACCAATGCTACACTGCCATAATGATGAGCTATGTCACCACAGCTCATTGTTATGAGGATATAGTGTCTCGTGTACATGCGCCTACTGTGAAGGAATTGTGCTTGGTTATCACATCCTTTTCTTTCCCCACTTCTACCCACTCTTCTCCCTGGATTATTATATATTTATCCTGTCTATCTCTATCTTCCTAACTCCTTGTTCTTGGTGTTCTTTGAATTTTTTAATCATAAAGGTCTGTTGGGGATTATATTTAGGACAGTCAGAATATGCACAAATTTTGAATTTAGATTAACCTGGCAAATGTCTGCATATGTTTGCAGCACAGCCCCAGGGATGGGGAAGCCCACTCACTTACCCTAGCCATGGGGCTGCACTATTCTTACCTCCCCAAACCTGACTGGGATATTTTTAGCCCCACAACAGCTCTCCCCCAGACTAGGCAACCTTCCCACAGACCTGCCAATCCTCGCTGGACCTGCCAACCCCTCAACTCCTTCAGCCCCTTCCCCTGCTCCAAGTTACTTACTTCAGACTTTCTGCATCACTCCCAGCAGTGGGAAATGCCTTCATGTGCCAGTTTCAGTTTAGGTTTAGGAGGCTTAAATGTGGTGCCCTAAACTAAAACCAGATGCAGCAAATGCTTTTTTGCACCCTCAAACAGTAAGAGTGAGGTGAGCATAAAAATTTCAATCTGCTAGATTAGTTGTGCCTGAGACACAAATAAGCAGTAGCACCTTTTGGGTTGTTATATCCTAGCTAGGGTGCAATGTATATATATTTTGCTAATACCTCATAAGGAGCTACTCCCTTACCTAGGTCTAGTCACAAATCTTTGTTTCTTATTCCTATCTAGGACCTTAGCAATTCTGCTTAGTTGTCCAATTACTCATTTTCCTGATTTGCTATACCTTTAAGCAAGACTGGATAAGGCAATGTGGAAACCTACACAAACCTCCGTAGTGTTCTCCACCTCTCTGATCTGTCCCCTGGGTTATAAATTTAACTTGCTTTACCATTCTTCTCATGCACAATTATGGCAGTCATGTCATTACTTCTGTTTAGTCAAACTAGGAACATTCCCTAATGGACCAATGTCATTGACTGACTTATTCCATGTATTACAAACTCATCCTACACGTTTCTGTAAAACATGACTTAGTCAATGTGTCTTGCTGAAGTGTTCTTGGATCATCACATATAAATAGTAGTGTTACTGTACTATTATTCAACAATGTCATTTGTCTATCATAGCTATTAATCTCTCATTAATCATAGCATTGGCTCTATCTCCCAGATCTCTCTCGGTTCTGAAGCAAATGATTTTCATGTGTGCCCACTGGTTTATATATTTTTTCACATTTTGCATTTTCTTCCTTTAATTTTATACTTTGGAGGTTGATTATGGATTTGGAGGTTTCTCACATCTGAAAGAGAAACAACAACTGCCTTATTAAGCATGAACTCTAAGAAAGATGGAAGTCTGGGGCCTGAACATACTTACTTGAAAGTTAATGAAAGTCGTCATAGAGTTACATGTGAGAAGGATCAGGTCCTGGACATGGGAAGTATTCCCGGATCAAGTCTGCTGTGCATACACATTTAAATGAAATAAACAGTGGGATATGTTAATGCACAGTATTGCTCCAGTCTTTTTTTGTAATGCCTATTCACCTATAGCAACAGAAAGAAGGATCAGTTTCTTCCCTGACCCAGAGAATAGTTATTTCCTTAGAGTGGGCACTGTCCACAGAATCCTTTTTCTTATCACTTTGCCCCCAGATGTGGGTGTGATATTTTGCAGGAGACTATTGAGTTAAAGGTTCTGGTTTTGAATCATATGCCAAGTGGAGCAGGTAACACAAAACACATTGTTCCAAATTCGCACGTTATCTCTCTCTCACACACTGCCTTGGGACTCAGCACACATATTTGGCACAGATACAGTCTGCCACCAAAACCTGTGCCAGATCCTTAGCTGGCGTAAATTGATATAGCTCCTCTGACTTCAATGCCACTATGCTGAATTACAGTGAGGAACACTGAGCTCCAACTTTTAGTTCTAATTCTTATCTACTTTTTTCCAAGCCAGTGGAAAAAAAGATCAGCAGAGTTTTAAAGACTAATACCTAAAAATTTGTACGTATGTGTTTTGCTTAGTAAATGAACTGTTTTTTTTTTAAAAAAGAACAATAGCAGAGAGTTATTTTTAGGTACTAATTATTGACATGACTGATATTCTCTCAAGACTGATATTCTGTCCATGGTTTCAATTATCCCAGATAATCCATATCTTCGCTATATAAATACCATTACGACATAAAATACTATAGATATTTACAACTGCATTTTAAATGGTGTTAAATTCCAATTCAGCAGTCTATTGCTATTCATTAAGAATTTAAGCATGTTAACTTCTGAAATTACCATGTGCTCAAGTGTACAATTATGTGTATAAATGTTGGGGGGGGGGGCGGGGGACAGGAAATGTTGGTTTGCTGGCATCTTCAAAAAGCAGAAAAGTAATTATTTCAGGTTGATTTAGATAAAACGTTTTCCAACATTTGTAGTGAACTGAAAAGTCAAGGAAAACGTATAACATAAAATGTAACGTTTATTCAATCATACTGAAATATTTGAGTTAGGTTTGGATCTTTAATTTTTTTTTAAAACAAAACTATAATACATATCAAAAAGAAATACAGTTTTAAATCAAAGAATGTTTCATTTTGAAAATGTCAAAGTAAAATATTTTAAATGTAATATAACTGGTGTTTCTTGTGAAAAAAATCAAAGTGAAATATTTGGCTTTGTTTTGACTATTTTTAGTCTTTTCTCAATAGAAACAATTCTCCAAAAATCAGCTTGAATTCATAAAATGTTTCAGTCATCCCCCATCTGTATTTTAACTAAAAAAAATAAAAGTTCTTCCTGAAAAATTATATCACTCACTTTGTAGGTGCTTGGCTGAATAGGAATTAGTATAATTACAAAATTGTTGGCAATGCTGAATTTGGGCCATAGTAGGTCTGGCAACCCTAAGGATTGTGGGGAAAATAATATGGTTTTATAGTGAAATTACTGACTAGTGCCTTGGGTTCTACCCCGACTGCTATTATTATTGGGTGATGCCTGAGTAAGTCACTTAATATCTCTATGACTCAGCTTCCTTAGTTCAGTGTCTCTCAACATTGTTAGACTTAAGGCACCTCTCATTAGACAACTTGGAGAATACCAACTTTTCTTTGCAAAGAACTCAGAAAGACTACAACAGGTCAGAATGGTTTTGACACTTTTAAATCCTATTTGCAATCTTTAGATTTATCTTGTGAATTGTGGTAGGTGTTTGCACATCTAACATTGCTAATATTGCACTGATCACATGGCACCCTTATAAAGATCTCTGTTCCCGGAAAACTGATAGAAACAATAATAAAAAAAATGTTCAGCACACGGGTAAATATGACTTGCTGGGAGGAATCAACACAGCTTTGTCAAAGGGAAATGATGCCTCACTAACCTACTAAAGGTTTTTAAGGATGTTCGTAAACAGGTTGATCAGGGTGATCCAGTTGACATAGTATATTTGGACTTGTAAAAAATCTTTGATACAGTCCTTCATCAGAAGATCTTAGCTAAGGTAATCGCAGGATTACAGGGAATGTCCACACATGGATTAGAAATTGGTTCAAAGATAGAAAACAAAGGTTGACTATAAGTGGTCAGTTTTCAGGATGGAAAGAAGTAAACAGCAGGGTCCTCCTGCTGGTTGGGATCAGTGCTGTTTAACATATTCATAAAAGTTCTAAAAAAGCGGGTGAGTAGTGAGGTGGCCAAATTTGCTGATGACACAAAATTATTCACAATGGAAAAGACTCAAGGTGGACTGTGAGGAACTAAAGAAGGATCTGGCATGATTTAGCAAATGGGCAACAAAATGGCAGATGCAATTCAATGTAGATAAGTGTAAAGTGATGCACCTTGGCAAAAGTAACCTGAACTATATCTACCCTGTGACAGGTTCTACATTAGTTCTGACCACACAGGAAAGAGATCTGGGAGTCATTGTGAACAGTTCACTAAAAAAATTGGCCCAGTGCTTAGCGGCCAACAAAAAGGCAAACAAAATGTTAGTGATTATTAACAAGGGAATCGTAAACAAAACAGGAAGTATCATCATCCTGCCCTTTTATAAATCTATGGTGCATCCACACCTTGACTATTGTGCCCAGTTCTGGTCCCCACACCTCAAAAAGGAGACAGAAGAGCTAGAGCAGTTTCCGAGAAGGGCAACAAAGATGATTATTGGTATGGAGGGGCTTCCATGTAGGGAGAGACTAAAAAGGCTAGGCCTGTTCAGTTTAGAAAAGAGACACCTGAGGAGGGACATGGTAAGACTTCACAAAATACTAAATAGAGAATAGAAAGTAAATAGGGATTTATTTACTCTCTCACATAGAGTACAAAAACAAAGGACCATAAAATGAAAATAGTAGGTAGGAAATTTAAGACTAACAAAAACAATTTCTTTTTCACACCGCATGTTATTAAAGTGTGGAACACATTGCCACCAGATGTTGTGGGAGCTGACAGTTTAGCTAGGTTCAAAAAGGGACTGGGCAAATTCTTGGAGGAAAGGGACATTAATAGCTACTGAGTGTGGGAGTTAGGGATACAGCTGCTGGATTAGAACTTTTGAGACCTTAGGGTGCTTATAGATGTGTAGGGAGATTTGCACTGTAATTACAGTGTCTCAGAGCAGACTCAATTAATTTGGCTGCCTCCAGCAGCCTCTGGATCTTCAGCATTCGACGAGCTTTAACTAAAGTGCTCCCGCCCCCATTCTGAAGTGCGGGGATGATGATACATGAGATGCTATGGGCTCTTTAATTAGAGCGTCTCTTGGAGGCACTCTAATTAAAGCGCTTCCCCCCATCCCCTGCACAATCCCCGGAGAACATGTAAAAATGCCCTTAGATGCTGGAGGCTGCAGGTAAGATAGGAATAAGGGAGGGGTGGGGGTGGGGGGGACCTTGGTCATATCCAGTTCATTCTCCCTTTCAGCATCCACTTTCTGCCAATGTGTGACACAAGATACCAAGATAGACCTATTAGACCTGATCCAGTAAATGACAATTGTTAGGTTCTTATACTGTAGTACCCTGGTTAAGACTCATTGCTATAGCTACATAATAGGGAGCAGTAGCTCCATTTATAGTGTTTTATGAGCAGCTGATGAAAAATACTATATACGAATTGAACTATTATTTGTATGCATATTTCTTTTCTAAATATTTCTACTTCTAAAATATTTTTCTTGAGGAATATGATGATAAAACATGTTTCTGAGCTCAAAATCATTATCAATTTTTTAAAGAGAAATATTATGAAATAAAATGGGGAAGGGAAAAAAGAAAATTCAAGCACTAAATAATGCTTATAATAAGTAAAAGATCAACTGAATTTGTAGCATATTATTTGAAAGGCCTCTCTGTCACCCAACATCATCTGTTAACATTTTGAGGACATCCCTAACAGACGTCTTAAAAGGAATTGAAATAGTGTGGAAGAAAGAAACGTTACCTGTCCTCTGCTTTTTGAATGATTTTGATCATTTGAAACATCTTTGCAGCACTGGAGAAAGTCAAGTGGGTATTATACAGGGATTCTTTAGACTATAGAAACAGAACAGCTGCAGGAAGGGGTCATTAACACTGTGACTCAGTTTAAGCACCACTCTGGTCTGAAAAATATAATTTGCTTCTTCAAGCATCACACATGCAATATACACTAGGCATTCAAAGTAACAATGGCAACATACAGTTGGTGGGATAGATTCTCAGCTGGCATACGTTGCTGTAGATTTCAACAGGATTACACCATTTTATGACATGAAGATCTGAACTGCAATGAATGGTGTTCTCTCTATGGGCTGTGATTCTGGTACTAACTTACGTGTTCAGTAGTCTATCCATACAAATCAGCTCACAATGATGGAAAAATGAAAAAGAAAACTCATTTGGTTGCATGCGTCCTTTTTTGTGACAAATTTAATAGCTTCTATTTCCCAGAAGTGCCTAATGAATTATGAAGGTGTTTCTCTTGAGTACAATAAACAACATATTTTACTAAGGGAGACCTTATGTTCTCTACACACCGTAGGCATCAATTAAACCTCTGTGTTCCAGTCTGTTAAAAACTGCTGAAATTAAGAACTGAAGGTATGAAATATCAAGATAAACAGTGAGCTGTCTTTTATTTACGAATGACAGGTTTACTGGGTTCCAAAAGTCCATTGGTTTCTCCTAATATAGCTCATGGTATGACTGTCAACTTAAAGTATGATCAGCGCTTCCCCACAGTGCAACAAAAACCTTTGTACTGCTTTCTGCACTCTGAACAATGCATCTTTTGTTTGCTTAAGTAGTGGATCCCAACACTTCAGAGCTTTTTAACCTTTTTCATGCTTGTGATTACATTTGCAATTCATGCAGTGTAGATTATGGAGACTATTTATAAATCCCTGGTGCCAGAAGAGAATAGTGGAGAAGGAAAAAGGATTTTTTTTTTAAATAAAATCTCTTTAATTCATCCTGAAAACATTAACTGTCCAGTTTGTTACATACCTAAAAGCTTTTAAAAATTATGTCTCTCACATTATGAGCTGTGAATGTTAGTGAGCAGAGTTGTTCTGAGAGTGTGTAACTGGGTGGTGCAGCCCCAGAACAAAAAGGAAGTTCAGTTAATCTTTTACTATTTAGAACAGGACACTGAGTGTTGGGATTTATATATCTGAATACATTTTTTGCAGATTCTTAATAAATGGTGAATATGAACTGGAACCCTCTTGTCTTCTATGATTTTTTTTTCCTAACAACTTTCACTGAGTGGAGATCACTCATTGGAATTGAGGACACTTATCCCTCAAATAAACTACCCAAATACAAAAGATCTAGAAGGGAAAAAAAATTACATTGAAAAGAGAAAAAAAAACAACCATGTTAATTGATTAACAAATAACAAAAACCTCCCCAAAACCTGGATCTTATTTCCTGACTAATTCTCCCTCTCACCTTTGCACAGAAAGGTGGGGCAGTTGTAGCAGAAATGTAAATGGATAGTTGTATGCCATGGGTGGCAGCAGCACATGGGACAGACCAGGCAGCCCCAGGGAACTACAGACCAGTCAGCCTCACCTCATTCCCCAGAAAAAATCATGGAGCAAGTCCCAAAGGAATCCATTTCTAAGCACTTGGAGAAGGAAATGGTCAGGAAGTCAGCATGGATTCACCAAGGACAAGTCATGCTTGACTAACCTGATTGCCTTCTATGATAAGATGACTGGCCCTATGCATACAGGGAAAGCAGTGGACATGATATATCTTGACTTTAGCGAGGCTTTTGATGTCGTCTCCCATAGCATTCTTGCAAGCAAGATGAGGAAATAGGGGTTAGATGAATGGATTGTAAGGTGGATAAAAAAATGGATAGTTTGTCAGGCTCAATGGGTAGTGATCAATGGCTTGAGATCTAGTTGGCAGCCGGTATCAAGTGGAGTGTACCAGAAGTCAGTCCTGGGGCTAGTTTTGTTCAATATATTCATTAACAATCTGAAACAGGGGATGGGTTGCGCCCTAAGAAAGTTCACAGATGACACCAAGCTGGGTGGTATAGGAGATATGCTGGAGGGTAGTGCTAGAATTCAGAGAGACTTCAACAAATTGGAAGATTGGGCCAAAAGAAATTTTATGAGGTTCAATGAGAACAAATGTAAATTCCTGCACTTTGGACAAAAGAATCTTATGCATCGGTACAGGTTTGGAACCAACTGGCTAAGCAGCAGCTCTGCAGAAAAGGACCTGGGGGCTACAGTGGACAATAAGCTGGATATGAGTCAACAGTGTGCCCTTGTTGTCAAGAAGGCTAACAGCATACTGGGCTGCAGTAGTAGAAGTGTTTCCAGCAGATTGAGGGAAGTGATTATAATGCTGTATTCTGCACTGGTGAGGCTACACCTGGAGTACTGTGTCTAATTTTAGGCCCCGCAGTATAGAAAGGATGTGGACAAGTTGGACAGAGATCAGCAGAGGGCAACGAAAATGGTTAGGGGGCTGTAGCGCATTACTTATGAAGAGAGATTGAGGGAACTGGTCTTATTTAGTCTTCAGAAGAGAAGACTGAGGGGAGTTTTAACTGCCTGAAGGGTGGTTCCAAAGAGGATGGAGCTAGACTGTTCTCAGTGGTGACAGATGACAGAACAAGGAGCAATGGTCTCAAGTTGCAGCAAGGGAGGTTTTGGATGGATATTAGGAAAAACCTTCTTACTAAGAGAGTGGTGAAGCACTGGAACAGCTTACTTAGGTGGTGGAATCTCCATCCTTGGAGGTTTTTAAGGCCCAGTCGACAAAGCCCTAGCTGGGATGATTTGGTTGGTGGTAGTCCTACTTTGAGCAGGGAGTTGGACTAGATGACCTGAGGTTCCATCCAACCCTAATTTTCTATGACAGCAAAGATAAGAATAGACAGAACAGTAGCATAGCAGCTGCTAATTTTGCATCCCCAACCTAAGTCAGTGTCTAGGGCTGATGCCCTACTTGCCCTCCCCCCAAATCTTTAGTTACACTACTGAGTTGCAGTCCTGGATCTGCAGAATACAAGCACTAGACTTTTCCTTTCTAGCAAAAGATTCCCTAAAAAGAAAGAAAAAAAGACCGAAAACTCCAGGACCCTACCTCATCTTCAACACCAATAGCAGGGTTATCTGGATTTACAAGGTAAACATACCGCTCTCTTGAAGAATACTAAAGCCAGAATGCTGGTCCTGTTTGCCCCTGAAACTAACAGACTGATTGCATCTTTGCAGCCTGTCCCTTTGTTCCCACAGCTGAAGCACAGAGAAGGCCACAAAGGTGACCCTTGCTTTCTGTAACCCTCCTATACCTTTGTACAGGAGCCAATCGTTGGTTCAGCCTTGAGGCACAATCCCTCTGGAGCGACGTGACCATAAATTTTTATAGGAGCCAAAACTATCAATGCTTCTGTATAAGACAACAGTATTAAAATGGCATGATATTCTTGCTGGTACAGTGGCAAAATAGACAGGCATGTGTATTAGTCTAATTTTATCTTTTTTCATCTCACAAGATTGAAACATAATCAAGAAAGAGGCTGACTCTTCTCCTTGGGGAGAATTCCCAGATGACAACAAACCTAAAGGAAAGAGGCTGCCTTAAACCAAATCCATTGAGATCTAAAGATAAGATGCTGTTACATTTCACTGAAGCCTGTACCACAAAATGTAATATTAAAGGTTATGTTTCATTCTGCTATAGTAGTATTTCTTAACCTTGGAGAACACGAGTAAAGACAGCCTGTTGAGATCTGACATGACAACCATTGTCATCTTGTTGAGGTACAGCCTAGACTACGGATGTCCATTTATAGCATATTTGAAAATCTTTAATACACTTTGAAGCTTTTTAAAAGTGCATTTCTCAAGGGAGGCCTTTTTCAGAGACAAAATGCTTCTGTTCTGACCATATTTTATGTCTGCAGCTATAACTACACAATGCCCTCTTTCCTGCTTCTGGAGTGATCATTCTGTGAGAAGTCACAAATGAGTTGTATTATCATTTCCCTAAAGTTAATGGGACTAGAAGCAAATCCCAGGCATCTTGGTTTTATAATAGTGTTTGTGTATTTCATACAAAATAATAATTACTACCAAAAAAGAGAGAACTAGATGTTAGGAATAATCCAAGGAGTCTTTCTTCATAAAAAAAATATTAGTTTCATGATTATTTAAAGGAAAAATATACTATTTTTGAATGAGTATTAAATTCACACATATACATATGTGTGTAACCTGTTCTGCTGAGCAAAACATCCTTATAATATAACTATTTATATTCACTTTAGATATTCAAACAAACTAATACCTCCTATTGGGTATTTAACAGAATAATATAGCTATGGATTCATTTAGTCTCTCATGAATCCTGGTTCATTCATTTTTTCTCCATGATTTATGTACCTCAGATGTACAATTCAAAATTCTCAGTTGTTAAGGGTATTCAATAATATGGAATCACAATGTCCGGGGCATGGAAAATGTCTTGCTCTCTCTCCATTTTTTTTACATTAATCAATTGAGAAGTAAAGTCTGGTAGACTTGGCTTCTATTCATCCCCGCTCAGGAAAGTCTTTAATAATGTGATCTAATCTCATTGACATCAGTGTGCCATAAGCATGTATATTTAAGTGCTTTAGGGATTCATGGCCTAAAGTATAACTTCTGAGAAAAATACAATGTATTATTTCCACTTTACTCTTCTACTCCTATGCTTTTCATATTGTAAGATATATACTAAGAATGTGTTTCTCACCACAAAATTTGGCGAGCCACTCTATTTTTCAAGGCTGATTGCTTAACATGATACACGGTAGGCATGTCCACAGGAGATGCCATAATGTGCAATAGCCTATTCTACCGTGCATTACGCATCACCTCAAAAACCGTGCTAACACACTAATGTGCAGCAGAATTAGTCTAGTGCCTGTTGCTGCAACAGCGAGGGGGGAGCTCCCGGAAGACATGGTTCGGGTCCCTGCCGGTGGGATATAGAGGGAAGAATTAAACCCCTATCTGGCCAGTTCAGCCTGGACTGGCCACGCTCTGCCCTGCCCCCTGCCCTGCCCCCACCGCACTGCATCCCTGCAGTTGAAGGTCTGCCCCAGCGCCCCCTGGTGCCTGCCCTGAGCAACTGCAGGCATGTGCCTGCTCTGCCTCAGTCCAGAGAGAATGTTTGTCCTGTTACAAACCAGTTCAGCCTAGGCAGGTTAGACTAATCTGCAAAGGTTGAATCAATTCAGGCTCTGGCTTTTTGAATGCCTGCCCCTAGCCTCTAAGTTGAACATTCCACAAACTTAGTATGGTCTAGGTGTAATGTGTGAGGCCGTAGCAGAAGCACTCATGGTGTGGCCCTGTCAGATTCCAAAAAATCTGTGAATTCTGCTAAATACTTTGTCACAATGATGTGAGAAGGAAGGCAGGAGTGTAACATGTAATTTCACCTTCAATACAAAGCTGGGTTCATGGCACTAGAATCTCTCATTCATACTTAGTGGCATTCTCCCAGAAGCACGTGAAGGTGAATACATTACACTCCTTCTGCACGTAGGTGGAGTACCATCCTTCACTCAACCACTCCTTAGGGAACTGTGGCATTCCCTCAGTGTAAAAAACAAGTTACACATTTAAAAATTACCTGGTTAAATCCATTTAAACTTCAGGCACTCATTCACCCATTACATATGCTGCATAGACCCCTGACTATGGGCTTTCATGGTTGGGCTATTAGTAATTATATCTTCCTCTGCAATTAAAGCAATTTTCTAAAAGTCTAGGTTTTCTTAAGGATTACATATAACATTTTAGGCAGACGACAGGGCAGGATGGCATCTTAAAGACTTTTCTGAATTAGTCTTGAAGGCCCCTGGCAGATGTGCAATAAAGGTGTGATGGGATATGATGCATGGTCCTCACAATCACACTCACTGCCAAGCCACATGTACATGGTAGGAGGCCGAATTGTGGGATCGGGCATCAGATTTCTGGCACAGGCTCCTCTTGCACCAACATGTAGCAAGCATGGTATGCCTCTGCAGCTGGGAGCCCAGATCAGTTGAGAGAGCTCCTAGCTGCAGGGGCACAGTGGAGCCCTTGACTCTACCTGTGACCTGAAGGCTAGGAGGCTCATCTGCTGCTTCTCCCAGGTGAGGGGCATATTGGAGTCAAGGGCTCCAATACAATACTGTAGCTGGGAATAGCAGCTGATCACAGCTCCCAGCCTCAAGAGCACATCACACACCTTGACTCTGATGGATCCCTGAGGCTGGGAGCAGCAATCAGCTGACTGGTACTCTCAACCTCAGAAGTACATAGGAGTTGAGGGTTCCCATGAGCTCTGGACGCTGGGAGCCCCAATCAGCCTAGCCACACATTCGACTAACAATGTGATAGGAATCAGCCACAAAGTTATTCCACATTTTTACAATTAATTACAAAATCCTTACACTTTATTCCTTGTTTTATCACACCATTAATTGCATCGATGAGTAGCTGGGTAACTCTTTATGGGTGTTTGTAGACGACACTTTAAAGCAGGGTTAAAGTGGGTTAAATGCCTTTTGCACCACTTTAATGGCATTGCTGTTTGCACATTTTGGTGGCGTATTGCACATTAATTCAAGCTGCTATAGCACACTTGGTGGCATAATGTGCCTTAAATGACTTTGGGATCCAGCAAATGACTTTGAAGCACTGCAAACTAAAACACCTCTGAGACGTTTTAGTCCTACCCTACAGCCCCGAAGGGAAGCACCGGGCTCTGTGCGGCTCAGGAGCTGTGCAGGCAGACCATGCAGGCAGCCTGGCAGCAGCCAGGGAAGGCAGGCTCCACAGAAGGAAAAAAAAAAGCAGTGACCCTGATCTTTTTTTTTTTCTTTCCCTGGAGCCTGCCTGCCTGCCTGAGGGCCTAGTGGCTGCAGTACTCCCCAGGACTGCCCATGCCGGGTGCTTGTGGGCAGGTGCCACTTGGCGGGGGAAGCGCTGCTGCCACAGAGGGAAACACCAGCCCTCCCTCCCCCAGCAGCTCAGGGGCCATTCTGCCTGCCAGCCGCTCGCTCTCCCCTCCCTGCCACTGGAGAGACAGGTAAGGATTGGGCAGACACGGATGTACACGGCATGGGGGTTTACTCAGTCTCAGTTCAGCTTCAATTTAGGAAGAATTAGACCCCTGTCTCGTGTACAAATGCCCTAAGATGTTATTAATGGCTTGACAGTTTAGGAAACACTGGGCATGTCTACATGTACAATTCATGCAGACCAATAAAGTACGGAGCTTATTGCTCCAGAGTTTATTCATGCACATTGCGTGGAGCCCAGTTGGAGCAAGGAATCAGCTTCCCAACCGAGGGCTGCTCTGACTGGGCTCCACGTGCTGCAGGGGGTTCACAGGGGCACAGGGTGCCGCAGTGTGGGGTTCACCAGCAAACAGCCCCTGCCCTGAGGCAAACTATGCCCCAGCCAGCCATGGAGTGGCACATGGAGATAGGGGAGAAACCAGCTCTGGGCTGGCTGCTCCCCTGTCTCAGTGTGCCTCAGTGTGGGGGCTCCACAGCACGCAGAGATGGGGGAGCAGCAGGGTAGTACTCGGATTTTACAAGATTACCCTGCTGTGCAGTTAATTACTTTTGTGTGCCCTAATATGGGCTCATGTGTAGACACCACAATGTTTACTATTCAGTTAATTAGTTGACTACACAGTAAACATCTCATGTAGACATGCCCACTGTTATTAATTGGGCTGGTTTCCAGAAAGAGTATGTGAAATTCTGAGTGTCTGAACAAATCATATCCAGAGCACTGTACAGACTTCATCTAGAAATTGATCCTATCAATAATAAAAATTCTTAAAATGTTATACATAATCCTTAACTAAAATACATAAGCTAATAGTGTTGTGATCAAATGTTTCCCAACAGTTAAAACTAAACCAATACTATTATCTTTTGTTCAAAGAAACAAAGCGGAGACTCCCTATGCCTGAAGAAGGGTATTTGTGTCCAAATGCTTGTAAAGAACTTTTTTCCAACTACTCAGTTGGTCTCATACAAGATATCACATCTACTCAAAGAAGCTTGCTTGCCTTTGTGCAAAGAATCACATTTGAAGAGACAAATACAATAAACTGGTATGTTAAAAATACTGGTACATATTTTTAATACCATTGTTCGGGGGGAGATACTGGAAACTAATGCTGGGGACGGTTTTCTGTCTCCTCATTTTAGAGTGTCTCATTTTAGCCACATACTCAAGCCTTTACAATTCCCTTAGAGAGTCATTAGAAACAGAAATTTACAAAATAAAAACTACTTCCCATTTCTTTAAGAAGAGGCTTGCTGGTTCCCAAGAGGCAGGAGTATCCTTAGTGATAGTGGTTGTGAAACTAACTTTTTCATGATTAAGAAAGAAAACAGGCTCATAATATTCACATCCACTGCCAATGATCAACATTATGGATGCCTTAGGGCTGAAGCAATTAAAAAAAACACTTATTTTAAAATTTAAAAAAGTCAAACTCTTTTAGAATTCATATCCAGATATTGTGTATGTGTTTAAACACCTCTTTACGGCTAGGTACAGACATTCAAGAAGCCCAAGCCCAAGATCTAAATTATGCATTTTTTTATAAGCAGTGGAGATTAGATCAGTATAAACAAAACACATATTTCCTCTTTTTTGTATGTGTGTGTGGGGGGGAAATCTTAGACCAAGTTCCATCATTATTAAACCAGTCTGTGTGTACCAAACTTTTGTTCTTTTACAGGTATAGACCAGTTTATGATCACTTATACTGCTAAAAGTGTAACATCTGTATCTGACCTAGGTGTTTAATCTTCCCATTACTACTAAATAGCATATTCATAATAACTACTATTCCTTCCTGTGCTCTTGTGACAAGGTGTTGAGCAGAATTTGTAGATTTGTTGAAATCTGACATG
The DNA here is from genome assembly GCF_000455745.1 of Alligator sinensis. Classification (NCBI taxonomy): domain Eukaryota; kingdom Metazoa; phylum Chordata; order Crocodylia; family Alligatoridae; genus Alligator; species Alligator sinensis. Next base: position 432,370 of record NW_005842939.1, read on the forward strand.
GTCACACTCTGAGTGCTTCTGCTATGGCCTTAAACTTGTAACCTCTGGGCTATCAATCATATGTCTTAATACCCGCATCACCCCAGCCCCATAACTACTATTGTATATCATATATCTAGTAAAAGAGATTAAATTTATTCCATGTGCCTTATTGGCTATCTTTTATAAAAGTCTGAGTACCCCCAAGCAGGATCAAATTTTCTAAATAGCTTATCATACTGGTTACAAGCTGCATGAGGGAACCTCTTAAAAATTTGACCTTAAGTGCCCTTAAAGATCTGTTGGGGTTTAATCACTTAAAACAGTGGTTTCCAAATGCTGACAGATTGTGCACCATCAATTTTAAAAAAAATACAACCTTAAGTACCACCAGCAAATTTTTGTCATATAAAGGAATTATAATCAATCTGTTAACGTGTACCACTGACAGGTTGTCTGTGTACCACTGGTGGTACTCTTAGCACATATTGGGAATGGCTGATTTAAAATATTTGGCCTTTATTTGACAGCTATAATCTTTTAAAAATATGAACGCCGACTGTGGGACTCACGACTTGGTAAAATATAGTCTTGAGGTCTTGAAAGTCTGACATCACATAATATTGGGTATGTCTGGATGTGCACTTTATTGCACATTAGACTAACCTAATGTGCAGTAAAGCATCACCGTGTACATATGTTCAGCAATTACTGCACAATAGATTCATGTAAAGAGCTGTTTGCTAGTACTGGCAGATACAGGTACTAGTCAACAGTGCTTTACATTAATGTGCCTGAATGCACATGTAGATGCTGACCCAGAAGCAAATTGCTCCTGGTCAGTTGAGGAAGCAGGGGGACAAACTGCTGCTCAGCTTAGCCCTGAACTCTCGGTGGGAGAAGCTGTCCCCAGCACTGGGGGAAGCTTTGAGAGGTAGGGAGCTTAGGGCTGGGCAGGCAGGGCAGTGAAAGCCCAGTGTCCATTCCGTACGTCTGGGGGGCTTGCCCTCATGCTGACCTTGGTGCCTTAGAGAATCACGGCAGGGATAAGGGGTGTTGGAAGGGAGTGGGCTGCAGGTGGCCAGTTAAAAGGGAAGGCAAAATTTGCTTAGCTTTCCTTGCTTGATCCCTAGAAGCAGGACAGCCGCAGCTGCCAGGGGTCTGTGTCCACCTCTTCCCAGTTGTTTCCTCCCATTCTGCACCCTCAGGTTGTGAGGGGTCCCTGCCAGGGGGTGCAATTTTTGCCATGCCTGGAGAAGGTGGGAGGGGAGGTGGTGAAGGCAAGAGGATCCCAATAGAGGTGTGGCTAATGAAAGAAAATGTGGTTCCTGACAGGCTGGTGTGGGGGATGCATCCCGATACAATACAGTCTGCTCTGTGGGGATGCATACCAATGCAATAGAGCTGCCTGGGGGGACACAGGCCAGGAGGGTGCACCCTATCTTCCCCCACAGCTAGAGGTACCCTGAGCTGTGTGCAACATTGCAGTGACTGGCACCTGTGGGGAACATGGGTAAGGGCACCTCTAGCTATGGGGGAAAGTGAGATGCACCCAACTAGACTGTGCTCCCCCAGAAAGCTCCATTGCATAGGGGTTCATCATCCCCAAGGCAGTTCTATTGTACGGGGATGCATATCCCACCACAGCTTGTCAAGAGCCACAATCACCTTGACTAGCTGCGCATCCCTCAGGATCTTCTTGACTTCCCTGCCTCTCCTCCCCCCCCCCCCCCCC
>NW_005842939.1:434093-442320 GCF_000455745.1 Alligator sinensis
CAGTACCCCCTGGCAGGGACCCCTTGCCTCCCAGGGGTGCAGAGTGGGAGGAAACAGCTGGACAGAGGTGGAGGCAGCTCCCTGGCAGCTACAGCTGCCTGGTTCACAGGGATCAAGTGAGGAAAGGCAGGAAAACTTCACCCTCCCTTTGTACTGGCCACCTGCAACAGACTCCTTGCCAAAACCCCTTTTACCTGCCACGATGCTCCAAGGCATCTGGGGCAGTATGAGGGCAAGTCTTCCAGAGTCACAGAGCAGGGGGCATGGTTCCCCACTGCCAGCCTGGGACATTGGGCTGTCATTGCCTGCCCTGTCTGCCTGGCCCCATGCTCCCCACCACACAGAGTTTCTCCTAGAGCCAGGGACAGCTCCTCACCCACCCTCTGGATCTCAGGACTGGTCCCCCATATCCCCTGCCAGCTGAGGGCTGCTCCCAGTGCCCCCTGCTAGCCCAGAGCTGGCACTCAGAGAGACTAGAATTCCCCCTGGTTGCTGCAGCAGTGCAGAGCAGGGCAGGATCAGCCCTGGAGTAACCTGCTCTTGTCAGGCTCAAAAGCTCTTGACCCAGGTGCATGTGTAGATGCATGCCTGGGTGCAGTTTAATGCACCTGAATTTTCTGAGCAGAAAACTCAGACACGTTAATTGCATGTGTAGACGTGCCCACTGGGGATATACAGAATTTGTACATTTTCCTTATCATATCTAGAATTAGAGCAATGATTCTTGTTCATTAGAGTGAAGTACCTCAGAATACTAAAAATTTACTAAATCATCATTAATAGACAAATGAGTAAATTTGGATGGAAAAATTACTTCCTGTCACACATGGAAGTCTTTGAATATTTAAAATTAATTATTATTAAACACAGGAGAAAATCAAGATTTTTTAAAAGTAACCTTCCCCCTCCCTCCCTCCCTAAATGAAGGAGAACCAACCAAATCCTGGCACGTATAAGATATAAATCCAGGACATTAATAAGCAAATATCTGGCTAAAATCAGGAGATATGGGGATATTGCTCAAACTACCAGACTATTGACTATTCTTGGATGGACATCGCTTTTATTCTGATCAGAAATTCCATCCTTAACCTAAAAATAGCTTACCTAAAAGAAATTCCTTCAAAGAGTTCAGTTTTAGCAAACAGTATAATTTTGGATGTAATGACAGTTTCTGACAAAAAATATCATCTATAAAAAATCCTGACCAGCTCTAAAGGTGAGCATGTGAACACACATACACAACATACTCACACCACAAAGGAATAATGAACCATTCACAGAAGCATGTTTGTTATTCTGACATTTTCACCATTCATTATTTAGGAGATAATGGCATGCATCTTCACTGCAATTTTAAGCAAGTCTTTTGCCATTATTTGTATCTGTGGAATGTTGTACCAACATTGGTTTTATTGTATTTTCCATTTAATTTATTTTAGCATCTCAAATAAACAACTACATATGCCAAGAATTCAGGACATGCTTCATTATTTTCAAATATACATTTGTTGCACTAAACAAGATTATTAAATTCTTACAATCACAAAAAATAACATCAGCAGGATTCACTTAATCACTTTCATTTTCTGAGAATGGGCAGACGTGATAAATCAGAAGAGGACCACAAGTGAGCTGGGACCACTAATCTACCACAACATTTTCTCCTAACAGGAAACGAAAATTAGTAAGATTTCAGTATTATAAGTTGAATACAGGTACAAGCATATTCTTAGGAACAAATATTTAATTAAATATTAATTTTGATTCAATTAAAATATATGACATTCTTTCAGACTTGAAGCTTTGCAACCTGTGATAATTTATTTTTCTTAGAATATGTAAGGTATGATTGTAGTTAGCTACACCACATATATCAAAAGCAACTTCACTCCACAGATCAAGATGGGATCAGAAGGGGGACAAACTGAGGTACTGTGAATCAGAATACAAGGGGGTCAGGGGAAAGAGACTCTGTAGTGGGGGTCCATTGTAGACTGCCACACCAAAAGGAAGAGCTAGACCTGGAATTGTCAAGGCAACTCTCAGAGCCAGTAAGCTCAAGGGACATGGTTGTCATTGGTGACCTAAACTACCCTGACATCTGCTGGGAGGAGCAATCAGCTAGATCTGACCATTCACATAGGTTCTTAACCGATTACAGGACCTTCACCTAATGCAGGAGGTATACAGTCCCACTAGGGTAGATGCCTTACTGGATTTGTATTTTGCTACAGGGGATGATATGTTGGGAGATCTGCAGATAGAGGGTAACCTAAGGCATAGTGTTCAGGGATAGTGACCACCAGTTGTTAGAATTCACTATCCGGCAAAAAACCTATATGGATGCTGCAGGTTTTTCCTCCCAAGGTGGAGAACCTTGCATTTTTCAGCGTTAAACACCATCAGGTTCTCGTCCGCCTATTTGCTGACCCTATCCAGGTCGGCCTGGATCGTCCTCCTGTCTTCAGGTGTGGATGCTTTGCCCCCAAGTTTGGTGTCATCGGTGAACTTGGCTAGTCCACTTCTGACTCCAGTGTCCACATCATTAATGAAGATGTTGAACAATATGGGTCCAAGGACAGAGCCTTGGGGGACCCCACTGGTCACAGGACACCATGATGATTGACTTCCATCAATTACCACCCTCTGGGTTTGACCATGGAGCCAATTCCCCAGCCAGCAGATCGTGGTGGACCCAAGGCCACAATCGGCCAGTTTCGCCAAGAGGTAATCATGGGATACCAGATAGAAGGCTTTTCTGAAGTCAAGATATATGACATCAGTCTCTTCTACCATGTCCAGATGATAGGTCACCTGGTCATAGAAGGAAATGAGATTGGTCAAGCAAGACCTACCCGCAACAAACCCGTGCTGGCTACCTCTCAGAATGTTGGTGCTGGCCAGTCCATTAAGGATGGCCTCTTTAATAAACTTTTCTAAGACCTTCCCAGGGATAGAGGTCAGGCTGATGGGCCTATAGTTTGCCGGATCCACTTTCCTCCCTTTCTTGAAGATAGGCACCACATTGGCCTTCTTCCAGCCTTTGGGCACTACACCAGAGCACCAGGAGTTCTCAAAGATCCATGCCAGGGGCTAGGCTATGATGCTCACCAGCTCCTTGAGTACCCTGGGGTGTAAATTGTCAGGGCCAGCTGACTGGAAGGTATCCAGCCTCTCAAGGTATTCCTTCAAAAGGTCAACATTGATGGAGGGCAGGGAATCTCCCTCACCCAGACCTCTCTGTCACATAGTGGGCATGGGCGTCCCGTGGGACTGATGAAAGACTGACGCAAAGTACCCATTTAATAGGTTGGCTTTTTCCTGGGTATCAGTTGTCAGTTGTCCCATATGGTTTATCAGGGGTCCAATGTTGTCCTTGCTTTTCCCCACATATCTGAAAAAGGACTTTTTTATTGTCCTTGATACTTGAAGCTAGTTGGAGTTCAGTTGCAGCCTTGGTTTTCCTGGTTTGCTCCCTGCAGGACCTGATCAGTGCAGAATATTCCTCTTTGGAGGTGAATCCCATCCTCCATTCTTTGTGGGCCTTTCTTTTTAGCCTCAGGAGATCTGCTAGATCCCTGGAGAGCCAGGGGGCTGCTGTACCCTCTTGCTGCCTTTCCTCTGAGATGAAATAGAATTAGCTTGTGCATTGAGGATCGCTCCCTTGAGAAGCAACCACTCTTCCTGAACTCCCCTCCCCCTGGGGTCATGGTCGCTTAGGGCCTCACTGACAGGCCTCCTGAGCTTGTCAAAGTCGGCTTTCCTGAAGTGAAGGACTTCAGTGTTGCTGACTGACTTGCCAGCTTTATGGCAGATGTTGAAGGTGATCAGCTCATGGTTGCTGTTACCCAGCTTCCTATTGATCACTAGGTCACTGATTAGGTCATCCCAAGTAGCCAGTACCAGGTTGAGCAGCTCTTTACCTCTCATTGGCCCATAGACTTCTTGAGTCAGGTAGAGGTCATCCACACACAATAGGAAGCTTTGCAACCGCTCAGATTTTGATGAGTGATCCTCCCACAGGATGACTGGGTAGTTGAAGTCATCCATGACAACCATAGTCCTGGAGCATACAGCCTCAGCCAGTTCCTGGGCAAACTACTGGTCAAGCTCTTTACTTCGAGTGGGAGGTCTGTAGTAGACTCCCACCATTGTGTCCCCTATGCTGTGTTCCCCATGGATTTTAACCCAGAGGGTCTCTAGTCATCCACCCCGGTCAGGTTGGAAAAGTGGGCAGAAAAGAATAGGATGAAGTTTAAGAAAGATAAGTGAAAAGTGCTGCACCTAGGGAGAAAGAATCAAGAACACACTTACAGGCTGGGGGATGACTTTCTAAGCAGCACAGCAGCAGAAAGTGATCTTGGAGTCATAGTAAACTCCAAGACAAACATGAGTCATCGATGTGATGAAGTGGTAGGTAAAGCTAACCGCACTCTGTCATGCATTAGCAGGTGCATCACGAGCAGATCTAAGGAGGTGATACTTCCCCTCAATGCAGCACTGGTGAGGCCACAGCTGGAGTACTGCATCCAGTTTTGAGTGCTGCATTTCAAGAGGGATGTGGATAACTTTGAGAGGGCCCAGAGGAGGGCGACTCATATGGTTAAGGTCCTATGAGGAGAGATCGAGGGAGCTGGACCTCTTCAGCCTCTACAAGAGAAGGCTGAGAGGTGATCCCTCTGGCTGTCTATAAATTCATTGGGTGGGAGGGGTGCAGCAAGGAACAGGAGATACTCTGTTTACCACAGCACCCCTTGGGGTAACTAAAAACAAGAGAAACAAACTGACAGACAGCAGATCTAGATTAGACATCAGGAAGAACTTATTTATGGTAAGCCTGGCCAGAATCTGGAATGGGCTTCCAAAGGAAGCCCATTCTAGGTTCCAAAGGTGGTGCTCTCTCCTACCTTGAAGGTCCTCTTGTCCAGTCTCCTTTTAAAGACCTCCCTGATAGGGCCTCTTTCTCTGCCAGTTGTTGTTTCCCAGTGGGGACTTCCAGGCTATAGCACCTGGGCTTCTTTCTTGCAGCTCCACATTTAGCGCTCCACCAGAACCTTCACAGTCAACCTTATAATTCCATTCCATTCCATTCACAGTAGGGAACACAGGGAAGGAAGCAGACAGCAAGCAGTAGATCAGGATGGGAGCACAGGACTAGGAGCAGAAAGCAGAACAGCAGATTAGGTTCGGGAAGGGGATTCAAGTAGCACTGGGGAGCAGGGCTAATTTGTGTCATGCCTGCCAAAAAAGAAGTCATCCCAGCCCCGCTGCTCATCCCCCATATATGACAAGAAAGGATCTCCTTCCTTTTTTCTTTTACCATAGGAAGGTATGAGAAATATGTATTACATAAGTGACTTTGGGATCATCCAATAAATTTTGGAACAGAAAAGAACAGAAGAGCATAAACTATATTTGTGTGTGTGTGTGTGTGTGTGTGTGTGTGTGTATAAATGCAGATTGTAAATGCAGCTTGTATTTTATATAAATGATTTGTGGGCAATATACAGAAACAGTGAATTACCCACTGAAACAATTTATATGAAATATTCTGTACAGCTGATATCTTTTCTAGGTTTTCATGTTTTGGGACTGTAACAAAAATGTTCTTGAACTTATTTTCAAATTCCCTCAGAGGACTTTCAAAACACTGTATGCATGGTAGGTTTGTTCTTTCTCTTTGTATTTTCTTTCTTTCTTTTTTTGTTTGCAGTCTCATAAAGACTCTGCTCTTCCACACATTCTTTCATTAATTAGCTGGCTGATGGGCTATGGCCAGCTCCACAGCTCACTGAGCAGCCTAATATTAATATCTTGTAGCTTTCTTTTACGCAAATGCCATATACCTTTTCAGTATATAAGCAAACAGCAGCTTGGTAATGAGAAACTGCCCTCCAGCTTTTTCTTTTTTATGTTATCTAAAGAGAGGGCAAAATGAATAAATAAATAAAGATTTTAAAAAATATATTCAGCCATGGACCCATCATATGCAAATAGTATTACTGGTCTGGCAGACAAGCCATTCTATCTTACTTAAAATTGAAAAAGAACTTGGAGAAAATTTGAAGTAAAATATTTGATTGGGATAAAAAATTCTGCATGAAATCTGAACAATACTATAAGTACAGGGTTTGGGGTTTATTTCTTTGAGTTTATCATATTCTTGTTTTAAAGGAGAACATCTAAATGAAGCTATAGTCACACTTGATACAAGTTAGAAAAACAAAAAGAGAACTTAAATTGCCAGTTCTCCTGCAATTGGCAGGTATGCATCTGTTATGAAATCCACTATCTATTTCATGAATACCATCCAGTTCGAATGTAACATTTAGCGTGGCTTTGAACATTCATTTCATAGAAAGAATGTAATCTCTTTTGGACAGATTATGTCTGAGAAGCTGTGACAGAGCAATCCAGAGAAATCAACATAGAATAGGTCTATTATAGTGCAATTGTGGTCTGCTGCTTGCCATGCCATGCTGGGATGGTTAACTAATATGTAGCATGTACACAGATAACTGCATAGGCATATACATAATAAGCACTTTTTCTCACAAAATTTATAGTACGACTCAGAGTATGATCCAATCTGCTGCAGTGCCCTGGCACATTTTTGCTGCACACTGTTGCTGTTCAAAAAGACCTATACCTTCCCTCACCCTGGTGCTCAAAATACTACCTATTTACAGCTAAGAGCTCAGGAGAGTTAAGCAATAACTTGCACCTAGCAAATATGCTTTTAAAATGTATTTGAAGTGCTTTCTCGAGCAACCATGCTTCCTCTACCTATACTCCAGTTCACTGTATGGGTAGTCATGGATTGCCATTGCAAGCTGTGTGTCCAGCCTGTGTAACACAAGACATTTTGCCATGAAGTAGCGCAGTTTATTGAACAGTAAGCCTGCCCATCTACTTGTGCACACACTTACGGAGCAGTAAGCTTTGCTACTCGCAAGTAAGTTTGCAGTTTGAACAAGGCAGGCACTCTAATGTATATGTATATGAGGAGTTGTTTGGCCAAAAGCAGGAGGGCGGGAATGACCAATTGATGCAGCAGTGCCGCATAAAGGTCAAGGCCATGCGGGCACAGTGGGTCACCATCACTGATCATAACTCTCGGACAGGGAGTACACAGAAGTCCATGCCCTTTATGTGGCAACTGGATGCCATCCTCATGCCCCAGGCTGCAGCTGTACTGTGTACAGCAGCACAGGCGGCCTGCCTGAGCCCCCATTCCAGGTGGGCACCCACAGTGATGTGACACTAGGGGAGGGCCCCTCAGGCCACCAGTAACCTGTCCCACTGAGCTCCCTTCCCCTGCATCCTACAGCAGCTCAGGGAGCCCAGGCCTGTGCCTGCCCTGACAGCTCCACAACCTCAGCCCCAGCCATGAGAAACAGCTGGATGCGTCACTGCCCGCTGCCAGCAGCACCAGCCCCTCCCTGGGGGTGGGGAGGAGGTGCTCCTGACTGGGCATCTATATGCTGCACCTCTGACTGTTGAGTCCATCCGGAGCCTCACATCATTGCCAACAGCTGGGACAAACACCAGCCGCCAAGCACATGAGCCCAACCCATATGGTAAGCCCCACATTGGTGGAAGGCCCTCTCTGGCCCTAGGCCTGGCCCCTGCCCCCCTGCCCCACTGCATGCCCCTGGCCCCAGGTTCCTCCCCCCTCCCCCCCACAACGCCCAGCATGCAAGGAGGCAGGAGACAGTGTAAAACTTTACTGAGCACCCTGTTACTCTGCAGATAGGAATGCATTGATGCCAGCAGTGATGTCATCCTCAGCTGCAGGGAGCAGTGACATGTAGTGCAGCCACAATTAACCCTCCAGACAGCACTGGAGGTTGCAGAGCATTGCAGGCTTGCCTGCCACACTGTCAAAGCTCAGGGTCCCATGCCAGGTGCACAGGTGCACCTGGGGCACCATGGCCATCAAGAGCAGGAGGCCATAGCAGGTTAGGCACCCCTCATTCTGTGCACACAGCTCCTTTTGCTGTGCCTGGGACACATGCAGCAGGGGCAAACTCAGGATGCAGAGCAGCCATGGGGGGGGGGGGGGGGAGGCAGAGGCTATCACCCACCAGGATGCATGGACCTGGTGCAAGGAGGTGTGGTATCAGTGCAAGGAGGCATGGGACTAGGCAGACTAGGGGTACAGGATGCATCTCCCTGTCCTAGAGAAGTGGTATAGGGGGGCCCTAGACAAGCAAGCTGAACT
>NW_005842939.1:444733-457904 GCF_000455745.1 Alligator sinensis
GGAGCTGGCCCCAGGGTGCCTCACCAGAGACACCCCCTGCGGGAAGGGCAGGGCAGCCTGCAGCTCCACCCAAGCCTGGGCTCCATGACCTTGGTGACAGCACAAGAGACATGCTGGCCTGCAGGAGGAAAAGTTGGGGAGTGGCTCCGGAGCCATGGCAATTGGTACTGCCAGAAGCCTGGCCTGTCCTGGTCTGGGAACAGGGCAGGTAGGCTGCCTGTGCCCAGAACCCAGCAGCCGACCAGCACCCGGGGAGCAAGTGGGGACAGGGGGTTCAGGTAGTGGCTGCCTGAGCCTGCTCATCTGACTTTCCATGGTCTGTGGGCACCCATGCACACATGACCCCCCAATCTGAGGCCTTGCATGGTGTGTGGAGGAAATTACCTGCCAAGACAGGTGGCAGGCAGAGGCTATCACCCACCAGGATGCATGGACCTGGTGCAAGGAGGTGTGGTATCAGTGCAAGGAGGCATGGGACTAGGCAGACTAGGGGTACAGGATGCATCTCCCTGTCCTAGAGAAGTGGTATAGGGTGGCCCTAGACAAGCAAGCTGCACTCATGGCCAGGGCAGTGGAGATCACAGAGAAAGACTGGCAGACCTTCGTGCTGCCCGCTGCCCTGTCTCTGAACATAGCCCAGCCTGGCCCGTGGCAGTCAGCCACCACCCACCATCAGCCCCCTCTCTCCCCCCGACCATGGGCCTAGGCAGAGGTCCAGAGCTGCGTCCACCAGCCAGGAGCCCAGGCCCTGGCTCCAATACCAGGTCCACTGCCTGGGCCTAGCCCCACTGCTCACCCTGGCTCTAAGTGGGCTCAAACCAGGAGCTGCCTGCAGTGAAGCCAGGACTGTGCACAGGTCACTGGAGAGGGAGGTTCCTACACTGGGGAAGCAGTGGCGCCATCACTCCTGGGAGAGCCCCACACCCTCCAGGCTTGCCATTGGATGCATACCCACAGGGTGCTGGCCACCTGTCTCTGGGATCTGCCTGCTAGGTGCCCCCACCCCATGGCCCCCCACCCTGGTATGGCACACACACAACCACAGCACTTAATTTATTGTAAATAATTCACACAGGGAAGAGGTTGTTTTATTGGTGATGGGTAGGGTGGGGTGAGTGGAGGAGAGGCTCTGTTGTTGAGGAAGGAAGGGGCAAATAAGTGTTCATCTGGTGGGGGTTCAGCTGGCCAGTGTAGGGCTGCATGAGCCATGGGACAAGTGGGTAGTCAGGGTCTCTGAGGAGGAGGGGTGGGACCACCAGAGCACCCAGCTGGAAGCTGGCAGGGCAGAGTTCTTGAAGACATGGGCATCATGGGCACTGCCCACCAGCTTGGCACTCACGTTGGTGAAAGCACCATAGTGCCAACTGCTGGCAAGGTTCAGACAGCCGTGGGCCAGACTGTGGTCAGCACAATGTGCCAGCAGGGCCAGCACAGTGACCAGTAGGAGCCTGAGGTGCTGTGTGTCACTGCCAAGGGCAGGGGCAGGGGCATAGGCTGGAGCAGCCATGGCGTGGGGAGGCAGAGGCTCCAGCGAGACAGCTGTCACATGCTTCTCCCATGCTGTGAATGCTGCTCCTGGCCAGAAACACAGCTGGCCAGGGAGCAGGAAGCAGGACTGCCTTTTAAAGATGGCCTCTAGCTGCAAGCAGCTACAGCTGGAGCCTCTCGCTCCCCTTGGTAGCAGCTGGAGTCCATCGCAGGGCCCCAGGAAGCAGGAGTAGTTTGCATGTGTAGACATCTGCCTGGGAGTATTTACTCATGAGTAAACTGCTCCTGCATCAAATGCACGTGTAGACAAACTCAGCAAGTAGCAAATGCTTCTCCTATGTTACTTCATCTGCAAATGTGGGTCTTGGTTTCAAGAATATCAGCAATTCCCCCAACGTGAATGCAGACCAAAACTGTTTGTGTTAATGTTCATAAATAAAGACTCATCATGAATATGACTGAATTGAACACCTATTCTGAACTTGAATAAACTTTTGTAACACTGTTTTTACAGATACAATAATAGAAAATCATTTATAAATACATAATATTTTAGACTGTCATCACTTGGTAATAAACAACCTGGAGAGTAAAATATAAATATAGTTAAAATACAATAATTATATACCCCATGCCTTGAAATTAGTACAGAATGATTTTGTTTTAAAAAGATGTTTTTTCCCCTTTTTTCCCCTCCCTGATAAAATTTACAAGATCAGAATTTCTTATATGTTCATTATCATATTCCTTGTTGGAAGAAAATATTTTTAATAGAGAAAGTGTGCCAGTGATTTTAAAAGTTTCACTTGAAAATCAAAAAAATTGCAGAAGTTCACAGGAAGGGGAGATGTGCCTATTTCTTTAGTAGCATGTCTTTTAGCTGAACAACTGAATGTATAGCATGTGAGAATTGCAGTTGCTATGGTAACTCTGATTGTTTTTAATAGTGGGGAACTAAAAGACATAAAACACACCTTGATTGACAGCTGCCCTAGGGCTGCATCAACTTATATAACTTTATTAAAATGGATTGTTTTATATTACTAAAAAGAAACAAGCCAACTTTTGTTATTCCCCTCCTGCTATAAATTTTCAGAATACCGTAAATGTTTTCTAATGAGTACTGTAAACATGAACTGGCCAGACACACCTAGAGAAAGGGCATATCATGGGTAACAGTAATAAGAAATATTACCACAAGATTCTCTAGACTTCAATTTAATTGCACCTACAGGATCTGATTTTTGTACACACTAAGGAATAACAATAACTTTAATTCATTGTTTGGTTACTCCCATCTCTTCTCTTGGTTACTCTGTCTAACCAGCTGACAGAGTTGGTTACTCTGTCTTTTCTGTTTGATCTATGTATTAGATTTTCATCTGGCTTCAGCTGAGTGGAATAACTTCCCTAGGAACATTCATACAGAAGGCTAATCAAATTGTTTTAATAATGTAATAATGCACTCCTGCATCGCTCAATGCTATGTTTAATAGATGGGGTATTAAGCACAAAGATATATTAAAAATGTGCTATATACACCCATAAACAATCTTAGGGATAGCATTTATGGACACTTCTCTGAAAATTGTGCGAGATGCAAGACCTGTGCTTCCACACAATTAACTTTAAGATAATTCTGTTTTTATTCGTATTGCATCTGCATTTCTTGCTTCCAGAAACAGGAATCTTAAAATAATACCAGCAAAGCCACTGTCACAGACACAAATATGGAACATATTGTCATGTCTTACAATGTAGTACTACAACAAAAGACATTGAGAAATCAACCTTTACTGACCTTTACCAGGTTTACTAGAGTAATTATATATACCTTCTATTTGAGTCATCACTCATCACTGACAATCCCATGAAGCTGAGGATGATTGTCTTTCATGATTGTCTTATTGATGAAACTGAAGATAGCTGACAAGGCCAACCTGGGATTAACAGATTCTGTTGCAGCTCAGACACATTTCCAGCAAGCTGGGCAGCTCTGGGTTCTTGTTTGGTCCATAACACATTGTTTCTGTCGCTCCCATTTTTCTGTCTCTATTGTCATTGTAAGGTTTCAAAATGCTGAGATCTTTGCAGCATACTCTTCCTCCAGTTGGGGTGGTCCTGGGCAATAGTGTCCCATGAGTTGATATCGAAATTGCATTTGTTTAAGTTGGCCTTGAGAACATCCTTGAAGTGTTTTCTCTGCCCTCCTCTTGAGCATATGCTTTGACTGAGTTGGAAGACTAAAACCTGCTTCAGAAGTCTGCAGTCAGACATCTGGATAACATGGCCAGGCAGCAACATTGAAGTCAGATGACCATCACCTTGATGTGCATGGTGTTTGCTTGTGAGAGGACACTAATGTTGGTGCGTCTGCCTACGCACTGGATTCAAAGGCTCTTCTACATGCACTGTTGATGGTACTTGTTCAGTGACTTCAGGTGTCTCCTGTATGTTGTCCACATTTCAGCTCCGCACTGTAAAGTGGGGATCGTGACCGTTTGAAAAACCATGAGCTTGGTTTTGGAACTGATGTCATGATATTCAAACACCCATTTTCTTAGGCATGCAAAGACTGCATTTGCACATTTGAGGTGATGTTGGATTTCTTCATCAACGTCAGCCTTCTGTGGGAGATGGTTTCTGAGATATGGGATATACTCAACATTATATCCCATATCTCGGGGATGAATCTGAATTACTGGAGCTGGGGACTGCTCATTAAGAGCTTGTTGATGGAGAACCTTAGTCTTCTGAATGTTAAGTGTCAGTCCCATTTTCTTGCATGCCTCAATAAAGATGTGAATGATTGCCTGAAGGTCTGCTTTCAAATGATCACAGACTGCAGCATCATCGGCATTCTGGAGCTCAATGAGTGAGGTCAGGATGGTCTTGGTTACAGCTCAGAGTCAGCTGGTAGGCTCAGTTGGGATTAAACAGTTTACCATCCATTCAGTAGTTTAGCTCCACTCCAACTGGAAGCTTGTTGGTGGTCAGATGTAGCATCTTGTTTTATCCCTTGTTTTATGACACCATTAATTGCTTTAACATGTGGCTGGGTTACAACTTAAGAGGTGATTAACTGGCTAAGTATAATGTATGGCAGGGGCACCTGATATACAAACTAAAATTGTCCCTTTAGACATGCCTTTGTTAAACTCAGGTAAAATTTAGGTACCTAAATCCAAGTGAGCAATCCACAAAAAACACTTCTAACAACTTAGGCACATGACAGACTGTGGGCATCTCACTTTTTGCCAATGAAGTTATCTGTGTGCCAGGATTTCTCCTGCTGTGCCTCCTCAAAAAATGTACGACCTTGCCTGAGCTAAGCATACTGGTGTTCTGAGGGGCCAGGTCCACGGGCATGCTCATAGTATTCCATTTATGCCTCATCAGCTTTGAGTGCACACCTTGAAACACACCCATCACAGTCACTCTCATTGAAAAGTATTGTGGTGTTCTCACACATCTTTTTATATAGTAGCATAGTGGTTAAAAAACACACACATTGTGGGAGACCTGGGTTCTGTCTAGTACCTCCAAAACTGGAGCAGATTCACATCCACATCTCCCAAGAGAATTCCTTAACCATCAGGCATCCTTCACCTTTCTGGTGTATCTGAACCACTGTGTAGAAAAAAATTACTGTCATGGGACCAGAAAACAGAATTCTATAGCCAAGTAAGGAGCTAGTTTCCTGCAAGAGAGAAGGTATAGGTTCTGGTATGGATATTGTATGTTATTGCATAAAAGGTTGATAATATTATCATCTTCTGTCTTATCCATGCCAGCTACACTAGTAACACACCTTCATTTTGCAGTTTAGATATATGACTGCCTTTTTCTTTTCTTCCTGCTCTGGACATGCCTTTTTTTTTTAATCTTCTAGGGAAAAATGAGGGTTTGGGGACAGTTGCAAACACTAGGACAATTTAGGCCGCATTATATCTATTTCACTCCATATATAGTAGTCTCTAAGTTTTAAACCTAGTGATAGAGCCAATCTTCTACTCTATGTAGAAACCATCTCTAGCATTAGATAAGCTGATTCATCCTTCATATTTCCAGATCAATACATAATAATTAATCAAAAATTAAAAAAAACATGAGATATTATTAATAATGTTCACTCTATTGATTCTTGTTTTCTAATTTTCCTCTGCAACTCCTTAAACTAAACACTCATTTACTTAGAAAAACAAATAAAACCTGAAAGTCTGATATCATGACATGACTCTAGGATTGGGACTTTAAGAAAAAATTGCAAATATTGTAAGAATCATTATAAGATCCTGAGCTGTGGAAACACTGCAGTTCTTTCTTTATAGTGAACAACACTGCCTGCTGAAATGTAGATGGCAACAACAGCAAAAAAGCAATTGTCATGCAAATAGCTTTATTTTCTGCAGACCTCCAGCAAGTGCTCAATGGACCATTCTTTGGTAACGCCTACTATATCTTGTATAGCTTCAAATTTTTATAAAATTACCTAGTCATGCTTAGTTGTTAATGCTTCCTGAGAGATTCAAAGCCCTTATGGTGTTTACAAGTCTGATTCTGCTTTATGAGAAGCACTTTGAGCTCACACTGAAACAACTAAAGTCAATGTGTATTGAGTTTGACCTTTCTAGGAATAATATTTATCTAGGTGAAAAAACAAAAAAATTCAATGCAATTTACATGATCTGTCACAGATTGGTATGAAAAGATCACTCATGGTTTATGAAAAGATGAAAGGAATGTGAATGGAATATGTAATTGAGTCTTCAAGTAGACATGACACTAACATGTTGCTTGCATTAAGCCTTGAAAAATTGGTCTCTATACATGAAACCATTCTGCAACAAAAGTTTAGGGGACCAGGGCAAATATGTCCAGGGGCCATTTTTTTCTAAAATAAATATAATGATGATTGAAGGTAAACATATCCTATATCTACTTCTGGGAAATTAAACCCTGATTTGCCCCACAAATGGTTTTCCTTTTGAAGGCCCTTAGGAATCCTTGGAACATGAAAATCCTGTATATACATACAAGAGAATTAAAACTCCAATGCAATGCTTTAAGAGTTTTGTCAACCTCATTGTTCCAAATAATATTTTTGTGATTTACAGAGGTTTAGAACTCTTCGTTCTAGCATAAACTCAACTTACCTATGCTCCAGCCTATCAATCCAAATAGATTTAAAGATAGTCAAAGGACATAAAAGACTAAACACTTCCCCTATTCCATTCCAGAGAAAACAATTCCACAAGGTTCACCTATGATGTGCAGTTACCCAGTCCATTTATGTGGCCTTGGCCCTTTTTTTGCTAGTCTTGTGTCCTAGAATGCTATTAAGTCAATTCTGTATTGTTCTACTTGTCTTCAGTATCATTGGCTAGAGACAAAAGTACACGTAAACCAGTATAAGTGATCAGAAACCAATTCAAGTCTGTAACACAGCAGAAGTTCAATCCACATAAACCATTTTCAAAATGGCTGAAACCAGTTTAAGATAAACCTGGATGGATGTAGTATTACACTTAACTTACTTAGGTTCAGTCGGTTTATTGAACTTCTGCCCCAGATCCACTCCAGATTCAAGTTAAGTCATAGTCCCCCAGTATCCCAAGATGCTTTGCACCTCCCCAGCAGACCCCACTCTCAGGGTGGGCAGGCTAGCCTTAGCACAAGCTGTCTGCTTCAGCAGAGCAGGGAGGAGTGCTCTAGCACTGCCCTCCCTCCCCCCCACCAGCTTCTGGCCTAGGCAACTACAGGCACATGGCTGCATTTCCAGAATCAAAAGTGAATGTCTGTTCACGTGCTTATCAGTTCAATCTACACATCTTAGACTAACCTGTGAAGATTGAATAGATTCAGCCTTGGGTTTTTTGACTATCTATATTTAGCCCTAAGCATTGGACTAAGTGACTTGGTCATCTCAAGCTCCAAATTCTTAGACATATTCCCTTCAGAATCCACCTGGTTGTGGGAGTTCTTATTTTTCTATTTATACCCACCAAAATAATGTGAGCTATTTTATGTATAATTGTGTCTGGATTATATTTTACAATATAATATACAATATGTATATATTGTAAAATCTATATATAATTGTGTGGATGTGGGTGTCATGACAAGTATCATCACTGTCTAAGATCACATAGTTGAGGATGGTAGCAGGCTAAACATTTTATACACACACACACACACACACACACACGTGTGCCACATGGATTGAGATGAGAACTGCAGGAATGAAGATATCTGGCCTCACAAATTAGCAGTTACTCTGGAAATCAACAGAAGAAACCCTGCTGATACCATTACAAGCATAAACACATTTTGCCATGAATATTCTTATATAAAGAGCCTTCCAAGTTGGAGTCAGGTCTAAAGTGATGGTTGGAGAATCTGACATGAAATTGATTTGCAACAGTCAGGTCCACAGAAATTACTATTTTTCCACTTTATGTTTGCTTTGCCAAACACAGTACTTGGGGTTTTTTTCTTTAAGCATCCACAAAACTAAATCTCAGGTCTAAGAGACCTGCTGATTGTACAATTATGTACTTAACAGTGGCTATGTCTACACAAGATGACGACTGTGCAATTGTTACTGTGAAGTAATTTAGTACTTGCATACACAAGTACTAAATGACTGCATAGTAACCAGACTTACTGCGCAGTAGTATCCCTGAATGGCTTTAAAGTGATGGTGGACTGCACAGTAGCTCATTGCTCTTGCACAGTAGCATTGCATCGTTTTTCGTGCCACGTGACGCTACTGTGCAATAGTAATGAGCTACTGCACAGTCAATGTCTCCTTTAGACATGGCCAGTATTCATTATATATCTTGCTGGATCAGTGTGAAAGTGCTTGGCACCTGGCCGGATTAAGCCCCTAGATTCTTATGATCACAAAAGAAAAATAAAAGGATATGGTGATACATGTAGACTGAAATAGTAAAGGTAAGTGTGAAGAGGACAGGAAAATATAAAGGAGTAACACTATTGCAATGCATGGGTATGTATGTGAAACTGATCATATATTGTATCTCCCCACATTTTAATTTTCTGTCATTACAACCATTGCATCTCCTTTCTTTTCATTATGTTGTTTTTCATACTGCTGCATACAGCTTGTACTGTGGAACATCATAATCATGCTAGATACACAACTATATATTTCTGTGGAAATGGTATTTACTTATATTGCAATCCTGCATTTATTGTTGGCAATAGCTATTTATTGGATGTTGGCATTAAGGGGAAGCATAAAATGAATAATATTTGTAATTCTATTTGCGTTGACAGTTTTAGCACTTGTCTGTATTTGTATACCCTTCAACTGTAGTTGTGATAAATAACAATCAACTATAAATTCAAATTAACTCCCATAGTGTCATGGAATGAATTATCCTTTAGCAGAGCTATAAAATAGTGAGACTGACTGGGTTGTCTGCTTTAGTCATTACAAAGAATTTTAGCCATCTCCATATGCTTAAAAAAAAAAAAAAAGAATGTGTTACATATTTCTTCCCTTTTACTATTGGAAATATTAAACAATATGCAGATTACAAAGATTTAGACAAAGCTCCTTCTTCCTTCACTATAAGATCATGTAGTCACCTTTGAATTACCCTTGGTGTCAAATTCTATATAAAATTCTATATAAGAAGTATAAGAAGGTAAAATTCTATATAAGAACTACCTTCTATCATACTTAATACCTACTCCTTTGTTTCTACAGATCTTACAAAGCATAGATGGCAAAAGACCTGATAGAGATGCTGGCTGCTGTGCAAAATACCATCAAATTTTCCATTTTCTTGCCACAATCCGAAAAATCATAGAGTATGAAATGTGCCAGTGAATCACGTAGCGTATGGGATGAGGCAGCTGGAGAGATCCTTTCCTTCCAAAACTCATTAGGCATTTTGCATGATAGTCATTGGAAAAACTGTTTCTTCACACAGTGTTCAGCCTCTTTGAAATTCCCTCTTAGTAAAAGGACTGGAATAGATTCCTAGACTACACCTATTGGAAAGACTTCTACTGGCAAATCTCAGTACCAAAGATGTAACAAGCAGAGGTAGCACCCTGGGCAAAGCCTGTGGGAGAGGTTTCAAGAATGTAGGGGTGGAGACACACACAGGTTTCAACACTGGGAGGAGAGGACGGACATGTAGGTTCTGAGAATGGGAGAGATGGCGGATTGCACAGGTTTTGAAAATGGGGGAGCTCATGGGTTCCAAGTATGAGAGGGAGCTCACAGTTCTGAGAGAAGGGCTGTGTGGGCAGGGGTGGTGCAGCACTCTTACGCATGCCAAGAACTTCTAAACAGATGTTGGCAGAACTGCTGCTGCCACCACTGTGCACTCTGGCCATTCCAGCTGTTGCTTTTAAAGCAGTAGCAGCGGCTGGAGACTGTTTTGGAGTTCCCAGCATGGGTAAGGTGCAGAGCTGCTCTTGCTGCCAGGACTCTGCAGGGGTGGGAGGCAATTTCAGCACTTTCTTGTAACTTGGCACCCAGGCAGATGCCCTTCTTGCCCACTTCTAGGTATACCACTACTCATTACAGTTCTTCTTCATGTAGAAAAGGCCTCTTGGGCTAAGTACAGATGTTACAGACAACCTGGACTGGTACATACATTCAAAATTGCCAGAGGCAGAATCTAAGTTACACGTTTTTCTGTAAGTGGTAAAGATTAGATCACTATTGATCAGAACATAAAAATTTGCCCTCTGGTGGAGGTCGGGGGGAGCAAATCTTAAACCAGGTTCTGCCATTTTTAAATCAGTCTGTGTGCGCCATGCTTGTGTTCTGTTACAGGTATAAACAGTTTCAGATCCCTTGCACTGGTAAAGGTATAATGTCTTTACCTGGTCCTGAGATAAGTGCTCAGAAATTGAACCAAGCTCATAACTATACAGAAGTTCGGAGCACATAGACCAGACTAAAATGGTGGAACCCAGTCTAAGATAGTTCTAGATCAGTGTGTACTCAAATTTATGTGAATATGGCTTTGAACTTCCCTTACCAAATCAAGTTAAGCTGCTGTCTGCTGGCATCCCAGGCTCCTTTGTAGGCCCCCACTAACTACTCCTCACAGGGAGGCAAGCTGGAACTTAGCCAGCACTTGGCTGTTCTGGCTGAATGCCCAGTGGGCCCACCCATGGGCTGTTGCAGGGCCAAGTCATCCCCAACTCCTGCCTCTGGCTATCTGTCAGCCCTAGGCAGGACAGAAGGGGGGGCAGGGCTCACAAGCTGCCAGGGGGAGACAGTGCCAGTGGCATACCCTGTTTTCCCAGCCCAGGTTGATGGGGCACAGAGTGTTCCTCCCCCGTCCCAGTTCAGTCCAAGATCTGGAGCCCATGCACTGGAGCAGCTCAGAGGATTTCCCCCTCTCCCCCTGCACCCCCTGCCCACAGAGCCAGCACCAAGTTCTTGGCTAAAGCCCCTCCCCCTGCAGCCACAGGGTTCACATCCCTGAGGAGGGCAGGGGAGAAAGCCGTACCCTTGCAGCTGCAGTGCCTGGCAGGCGGTGATTCTAGTGCTGAAATTGAGAGGAAGCAGTAGGTCCCTGTTCAATAATGTGCTGGTAGTCTCCCCTCCCTCCTCACCCCTCTGGACAGTGGTGCTACAGACAGATAACACAGATGGGAGGGTTTTTCTGTTAAAATGGAAAAGACTTAAAAGCAAGGATTCATCATAAACCAGTGTTTTTCCATGCATCTTTGGTAACTGAGGCTCTGTTTCTGGAGGCATCCAAGTACTACCCACTGAAATGAATGGGTGGAAAGAAGTGTGTGGCTTTACTAGGTGAAACAAACGTCATCTCCATGAGAGAAAAAGCTTTATACTAGCTCCCCACTGAAAGTTGAGAAGAATCACTCATCCACACAGGCAAAGTAAACTGCCGTCCTGATTCTGGTCATGTACATCTGGACTTTGCCAGCAATTACACATTAGACATTTAGGGGCAGATGCTGCTCCACCTATTAAACCATAAATAGAATAGGCACTTCAGTGTAATTCTGTTTCACCCTGTTTGGATCTCTGATAAAGGTACATTATGTAATGTAATGCAGTAAACATTAATGCAAAAAATAGGTGGGTTCTCTCACTGCTTTTTTTGTAATTCAAGCTTAAATGGATGAATAAATATTTTCAGGACTTGAATAAGGTGGAGTAGAACTGTACTTAGGCATCTAAGTACACCTAGTGTACTTAAATGCCTAGTAAGTAGAAACAAAATCTACCTTCTCCCCAGTTAGTGAAATGCACTTAGGCCTAAATTCTATGTATAAACTGCAAATGACAGTAATGCAGAGATACTACAACTAGCCAGGTTAAACATACAACTACAAGGGTAAGTACTGTAACATTCTAATTATGGTAGGGTGAATTAGGCCATGCTACCACAGATTTAGGAGTATGGTTACCAATTAGATTTCATAGACATTAGGGCTGGAAGGGACCTCGAAAGATCATCGAGTCCAGCCCCCTGCCCAAAGGGCAGGAAGTCAGCTGGGGTCATAGGATCCCAGCAAGATAAGTATCCAGTTTGCTCTTGAAGGTGTTCGATGTAGGAGCTTGAACCACCTCCGGTGGCAGGCTGTTCCAGACTTTGGGGGCTCGGACAGTAAAGAAGTTCTTCCTTATGTCCAGCCTGAAACGATCTTGAAGTAGTTTGTGACCATTCAACCTTGTCATCCCTTGGGGCGCTCTGGTGAACAAACGTTCCCCCAGATGCTGGTGGTCACCCCTGATAAACTTGTAGGTGGCCATCAGATCACCCCTGAGCCTGCGCTTTTCCAGACTAAAGAGCCCCAGGGCTCTCAGCCTGTCATCGTAGGATCTGCTTCCCTGACCTCTGATCATGCGCGTGGCTCTTCTCTGGACTCTCTCAAGCTTCTCCACATCCTTTTTGAATTGTGGAGCCAAAACTGGACGCAGTACTCCAGCTGCGGCCTCACTAAGGCTGAGTACAAGGGGAGAATGACGTCCCGGGATTTGCTTGAGAAGCATCTATGGATGCAAGCCAGCGTTTTGAAGACATTTTTTTTCCCACGGACAAGTAACAAGGGCACACCTTGTGTTGTTGCTACTTGTCCCCGGGGAATGCCCATGCTACATGTGGCAGGTTAATGTGGGTGGGCGCATGCACACATGCAAGCACTTGTGCCTGCAGCAGCTCAAATAGAAGCAGTGCAAATTTGAGCCGGGGCTTTTTGCCTCAGAGCACATGCTTGGACATGCACTTTGTTGTGGAGCAAATTGTGCCACTTGGGGCAAAATAACCCTGCCTGGCTCCTCCCAGATCTGCAGCCAGGGGGAGTGTCCCTGGGGTGCTGGGGTTACAGGAGAACCCCAGGCCAAAACAGAAGAAGAAGATAGCCCCAACTTACCGTTTGCAGGGGCCGGAATGAGTGGGGGAGCACGTGTGGAGAAACCGCCCACCCAGTTCGTCAGTCACGCTCATATTCAGCTGGGGCCGGGTATCGTCAGCAGGGGACACCACCCAGCGGAAACAAAAGGCTGCCCCAAGGGCGCAGGAAGGAGGTTGGCGAGCGGAGGTTCCGCGGGTTTCCCTGCAGCCAGAAATGCACAGCCGCGGCGTCTGGTGGCCTGAGACAACAGGGGCAGCAGCGGCTGCAGAGGCGGCGGGAGCGGAAACGGGAGGGGAGACGG
>NW_005842939.1:458784-475859 GCF_000455745.1 Alligator sinensis
TGGTCGCTGTCACCCAGCTTCCCATCGATCACTAGGTCGCCGACTAGGTCATCCCCAGTAGCCAGTACCAGGTCGAGCAGCGCTTTGCCTCTCGTTGGCCCATAGACTTCTTGAGTCAGGTAGAGGTCATCCATGACAAGAGGAAGCTTTGTGACCACTCAGATTTTCCTGAGTGATCCTCCCATGAGATGTCTGGGTAACTGAAGTCACCCATGACAACCATGGTCCTGGAGCATGCTGCCTCAGCCAGTTCCCGGGCAAACTCCTGGTCAAGCTCAGGACTTTGGGTGGGAGGTCTGTAATACACTCCCACCATTGTGTCCCCTGTGCCGTGTTCCCCACGGATTTTAACCCAGAGGGTCTCCGGTCATCTACCCTGGTCACCAATATTGGCTTGCAGGGATGTGTAGCTTTCCTTACATAGAGAGCTACACCCTTGCCCCTTTTAACTACACGATCCCTCCTGTACAAGGTATAGCCATCTATACCCGTGGTCCAGTCATGGGTGGAGTCCCACCAGGTCTCCGTTATCCCTATGACATCATAATTGTTTGCATTGAGCAGGAGGATGAGCTCCTCCTGCTTTTTCCCCAAGCTATAATTCCAATTATAACCAGTTTGCTGCTAAGGGTAAGTATAGTAATGCAGAGATACTACAACTAGCAAAGGTAAGTACTAGTAAAATTCTAATTATGGTAGGGTGAATTAGGCCATGCTGCCACAGATTTAGGAGTATGGTTACCGATTATAACCAGTTTGCTGCTAGCTCAAGAATCTCTGTGCTACACTGCAGTCAACAATGTAGATATATTCTAACTGAAATGTGCAGAACAATCAGAAAATCTAGCCTAAATAAATTATTTCAATGGGCTTCTGAGCTGACACCAAAAATCCCTCCCCCTACCCACATATTATTCTCATGATAAAACTTCTTCAATACATTCATCATAATCCAATGTGTTTTTAAAACTATATGGACACCTCTGCACAAGATGCTAAAGGCACAGTAAACTAATTATACTGCACATTAGCGCATTATGGCAAAAGTTATGCTAATGAGCTTATCATAGAATCATAGAAGTAGGGTCAGAAGGGACCTTGTAGATCTTCAAGTCTGACCCCCTGCCTGGGCAGGAAGAAAACTGGGCTCAAATGACCCCAGCCAGGTAGGCATCGAGCCGCTTATAAAGACCCCCAGGGTAGGAGCCAGCACCACTTCCCTTGATTAATCGAGTCTGCTGGAGCGTTGTAATTACCACGCTCTTGCAGATTTCAGTATCACATGTATCAGCATCCCTGCACTTAAACATGGCAGTGGCAGCACTTTAACTAAAGCTTGTTCAATGAGTTTTAGTTAAAGCACCCTCATCACCATTTTAAAGCTTAGGGATGCTGATACACAAGACTCTCCAGGTACCTCCCTTCCCCTGCCACTCCCAGAGCACGTGCATAAACTCTTTATGTGCTGAGATCTTTTAAAATTAAATTTGATCTATTTGCCCTATTTGGGTCATCTAGATATTTTTCCCTTGAAGCAAATTAATTAATATTATTATACAGGTTTGACAATAACTTTATTATTCCTTCCTTCTACTCTTTCCTGAAAAGATCTTAGCTCCTCCTCTTTGGAATAGGTTATGTTAGGTATTTCCCACATTTGGAAATTCACATTCCATGTATTGCTTCAAAATATTATCATTTGAATAGCAATGTTTCTGTAATAACACTTCTATCATTTCAGCTACCACAAGCTGCAACAGCATTATAAGATATATTACAGTTGATGCTCCCCTTTCTTTCATTTCCTTCCATTTCCTATCACTTCTATTCCTTTCCTTTATTTTTCATGGAGTGTTCACAACTGCTGTTCACTTTCCCCGCTTTTGCTGGATCCTCTTCAGGAAAGTCAGAGCATATCAAAAAGAGATATCTTTTTTTTAACAGATTATACTTGAAGCAGGGTATCCTTTTGGTACTCTAATAGACATCATGCTTATACTTGATGCAGACTATAGTATTTGTCAGTTTTTCATTTAATTCATGGAGTATCATCTGGGCTTTTATAATCATGGAAGGTCTCCATAGTATATTAGCTCTTTCAAAGCTTTATTGATAATTACATTGCATGGTGTCCTGGATTAGTGTACTGACCAGACATGTTTAGGGTTCTGCTACTAATTAGCATATTAGGTGAGGAGGACTCTCCTTACAATACTTCCAGATTCACTTTCATCCTCTCTCTTCCCCTCACACACACAGATGTGCTGATTTCTATACTTCTTTAATATACTGTTCCCGTTATGCTCTATAGCTTCTCCTGTAACATCACAGGGTTATTGTTTAAATGGGATCATCAAACAGGTATTTTCACAGGGGTACCTTTTTTCCTTTTCATGACACCTTTTCCACAAGAGCAGTAGACTGCATTGCTGCTGCTGTTTGTATCTGGGAAATAATTTAACACTAAGAATTTCCTTTTTTTTCTTTTCCTGCTGCTTGACAATGATGCATGAGGAAGCAAATCTGAGAAAGTGTCGACCTCCTCCCTCTCCCTACTGACACAGCTATTATTTCTGATATTTTCATGGCATTCACAAGATGATATCGGACCTAAAGCTTTTGTATTAGTCATTGCTGTTTCCTTCCACTACTCCTGTTCCAAATGGGTTCACTGAAGTCTACTTTCCATTTGTAACATCTTTCTTCCCTTTTGTTTGTGTCTTAAATAACAAGCTCCAAAACCACTGGAGCTTTCAATTGAGTGACCGTATGGATGAAGTCCAAATAAGGAGCAATGAAGATAAAATAAGGAATGCAGAAAGATCACTAGAGAAAAGCCTGCTCTTCAAGGGTTTTTTTACCCTATCTTGTAATGAGAATGGTACTACTAAGAATTTTCTTCCAGTTAACTAATAAATATATTTTCAGCTTATGAAAATAGTAATAATTCCTCTGGGAGAATGTAAAAAGCCACTTTACTTTTTAAAACTGTTTATCATCTAAAGTTTATAAAAAGCATAACGAATGATTCTCAATACAAATGCTGTCAATGGATATTAGAAAAAGAGGAGGGGGAATAATTTACAAGGCTGAGAGTCTGGACATGTACGACCCTGGGCAAGTGTAATGCAACCTCTTCCCCATTACTAAAGAAGAGAGAGGCAGAGATCAACTGGTTGGCTCCAGGGCTCTAGAGGGACTGTTAGGAGTAGAGAGGCCTTTAAGAAAAATGGCTGCTCACCCCAGGTGCAGAAAGCAGAATTAGGGCTGTGCCTAGCAGGGCTGGTGGGGAAGTGGTGGGTCAGATAATCCAGAGGGGCATGGCTAAAGGCTTCATAAGGCCAGGACCATCACTGAGGCCTCAGACTGGCTCTGATCTGTCACAGCAAAGGAGTTTCAGACCACAAGAGAGCCGAAGGAAGTTCAACAGCACCAGGCATCAATATTTAATTATTTTTGTTATATGTGTATTCATTATCACTGTGGTGCAACACGGACCCAAACTGGATGTGAATTTTAGTTTGAAAGCTGCTACCATATATCCATGGCTAAATTTACACCAGAGGACAGAGGTGGCTATAAGGGGAGGCTAGAAAGCTTCAGCGAGGGAGCTGCCACTGCCACCTGTGCTGCTTAGAAAGGCATGGGATGGGATAGGAGCTGACTGGCTCGTGAGAGGTTCTTGTCTCTCCTGGGGGGTTCAGCCCCCCCAGAGCTCCCCCATAATTCGAACCCCAGTTATGTTTCTAGTGTTTGATTCTTACCATGCCTGCAGTGACATCACTGTTTGTAGAGGACAGGACTGTAAACTGGGGATCAGAAAGTATAGCAAAAAAGACTGAGTAAGCAGGCCTAGACCCTTACAGGGCAAAGGGCCAAGGGGCCCGGAGCCCCAGAGGGACAAGGAGTCTGGAGGGCAAGACCAGAGGGCCAAGGGGCCTGGAGCTTCAAAGAGTGAGACCAGAGGGCCAAAGTCAGTGAAACTGGGCTGAGGGGCCCAGCCACAATAAGAGGGCCAAGGGCACAAGGCCAAAGCCAGGACAAATGTTTAAAGCCAGAGAGGCCAAGCACTGCATTGGTGGCTGGGGAGCCACCTCCAAATCTATACTGAGATCTGTGAGGCATGGGCATAGCTATAGGAGAGGGCAGAGACCATGATCCTAGCCCTGAAGGCAGTTAGGCCCATGGGCCTGGAGCCCTGGTGACAGAGGGCTCCTATAGATGTGTAGCAAGGCTGCTCCAACATGCTCTAAATCCAGCATATCAGAGCAAGCTCAATTAATCAAGTCTTCTGCAGTGTGGAAATTCACACTCTCCAGCAGCCTCCAGTGTCACGTGCATCAGTGTTCCCATGCTGAAAAATGGCAGTGGGGCACATTACATTAAAGCTCATGCCATGAGTTCAAAGCACCCCACTACCATTTTTCAGCATGGGGACACTGATACATGTGACACTCAGGCACTTTAATTAGCATAGCTCACTCATTAAAGTGCCTCCCCCCTGCCACCCCAACCTCCCAGAATACATCTATAAATGCCCTGAGAGACTGTACAGCCAGGGTAGGAAGAGTGCCCTGAGCTCAGTGGTTTCTGATGGCTGCCTCCCTACTTTACTTCAACAATAAGGCATGGCAGAAGAGACAGCAGTGTGGACCCTGAAAGGCCAAATTAGGGAAGGATCAAGATGCCTACTAGGGGGCAACCCTCAACAGTCACCATCAGGGCCTGTCCTACTTGTTACCAAATCTGCCCATTACTTTGGAGTGTGCTCATTTATTAGGGATAGTTTCTAGGGTCTTGGTGATTCTGTCAATGTGCTGCTTGTGTTACTATACGGAGCTGTATTTCTCCCTTCTGCAAGCCCTCACCCCCAGTGGAGCTATCTTGCAGGACTCAATCTCAATGGGCTGGGTTCCTCCAGTCACCAAATCAGTCATACACACAAACACACACAAATTAACGTGACACGCCTGACCTGGCCGGGCTGATCAGCATGGACAGGCTGACACCCTCATATGCCAAGAATCAGTTCATAAGAGCAACAATAAAATGCAGTCAGACACAAGCACACGGGTAAACAGAATCCCTCTGAATCCGGCTGGGTGTCCAGCTGACACCCTCATGGGCCAGCATTCAGTTCATAAGGGCAACGGCATGTCTGAGTCAAACGGGGTCAATCAGCCTATACAAGCTGATCCCCTTATGTGTTTCAAACTCAGCACGTCCCAATCTTTGGCCTCTTGATGAGCAGACCCCACAATAATTTGGGCTTCACAGGGATCTTTAGCATAGGTAAAAGAAGCGTTGCTGCAGAGCACGGGAGGAAAGAGAAGGAAAAATATACACAACTACTACCAGTTTGACTATAAAAGTTATGTATTGCTAAGCATATGAAATATATAATAGTACTAGTAGTAATAGACATGCAAAAGAAAAACAAACACAAACAATGACAATACTACCCTGGTTGCACTAAGTATTTGGGGAAACTTAGCTCAAGCTTAACTGATACAGTTCAGGTTCAGAAGTTTATGCCTAGAAAGAAGACAGAGAACGCTGGGATCTCACCTAGTCCACGGTACTCAGGCTGCAAAGCTGACAGGCACAGTCCGTAGCACAATCCTTGAAGAGAGAGATGATCTGTTCTTCCAGCGTCCCAAGAACGACAGGGGATGGTGTCAGCACAGGGGTTTTCTTCTTCTCCTTCTTTCCTCCTGCTTATACTTCTTTTCCTTCCTTTTCCTCTTCCTCTTCTCCCTCTAGCAGCACACACACTTACAGATTTTTATACCCTCAGTTCAGCTGCTTTGAAGCACCCTCAGTAGTGTAAATCATTGTCTTTTCTATTGACAAGGGGTTATCTGGTTTGGACCATCTCAGGAAACTGATTGATAATCAGGAAACACTTAAGATTAGGGAGTAACCCAAATACTTGGGAGCCAGCTTGAGATTCCTATGGGTGGCAGATATACTGATGGGATATCTCATGGTTTCTTCAGGAACAATAGATAGCTTGCAGCATCAGGATTTTGGATTTTTACTTGTTGTGCACAAGCCTCAGCTTAGCATGACTTTTCCAGATCTTACTATAGTCTTTTAACAGACTTAAAACAATTATTGGGGTGCTCATAACCTTTTGTGGAGAGGACTCCCACCAGTCGTCTCGGGAAAGATATGACAACACCTGGGATTAGGGCTCCAGCAGGCTGGATGCTGTGATGAACCCTTAACCATTGTTCAAATGTTGCCCATACCCCCTCTGACTCGGTCTCTTGCCTCAGCATTCCCTAACCCGGCAACCGAGTTTTAGTCAATCAAGTTTAAATAGGCCTCCCATAGTGGGACCGGGGAATGTACGGCCCGAGATGCCTATTAAACTTAGAGCTGTGTGTGTGTGTCTGGGGGGGAAAAGTCCTTAGCAAATCCAGATTAGAACTGGTCTGATAAATGCTGAGCTGGGTGTGTGTGAACATGGGTTGATTAACATTGGAAGCACAGATTCCCCATCATGCAGCGCTCTCCTGCTTCTCTGGTCCCAGAATTCACTGCAGCCTCTGCTTCAGGCTTTCTGTTTTCCATCTCTCATGTAAATGAGACCTAGGGCAGTTGATTCACTCGTCACCCTTATCTGGTGAGGGTCTTAGGTGCGTCTCTCACTGCATCTTAATCAGTTTCGTTTAGGTAGAGGAGGGGAGGGGGGTGAGTCCTTTGTGAGTCAGACAGACTGTATCCTGTGCCCCGATTGCCCAAGAATACAGAGCTGAGACGTAACATACTACAGCAAGTGATCCGGCAATCAACATCTGTACCTGCTTATTAATATATTTACTCAAAAAAGAGAGAGCAGGAATAAAGTTGGACCAAAAAGGAACAAATACAGACACCAAAGTATATATACATCATGGTAGGGCTGGCTCAAAAAAATTATTTCAACATTTTCCATTATTTTGCACTGGAAAACTAGATTTCACCTAAAAAAAAATTGTAGCATTGCTTGCTTTCTACAGAAAAGCAATTGTGCTTTTAAAAATTCAGCTGAAAAGTTCTCAGGTATTGTTGGGTTTTTTTGGTTTTTTTTAACAAAATTGCTTTTACACTGAAAAGTGGAAATATTTCACAGAAATAAACCTTATTTTCTCATAAACTGCAGTGATTTTTTATTATGGTTATGAATTTATCCTTTGCCACCTACTTATTAACTATGTCAACAGAATTTGCTTTGTATATGGTTCTAATTCCTTCTAAAAGGGTAGACCAAAAAGAGAAATTTGCATCATTATGGGGGAGGGTGTGTGTAATAGATTCTAAACTATTATTGCATGAAATCAGTAAGAAAGGAGATGACCCAAAAATATCTAGATGACACATTTATGGAGAGCAAAAGCAGCTACTATGGAGGATGGAGTACATAGGGTTTGATTTTATTCCCCTTTGTGTGCCTACCTGGCAATTTTCTAGTCACATATGTGACATTTTTAACACTTACACACAGGTTACAGTTCCATTTACAGTACAGATACATAGGCTGCATCCACATGAGCGTGGACATTTGGCTTCCTTGGGATAACTAGCAATGCTGGGGATAACTAGCAGTGCTGCTAGTCCTTGTGCTGCTCTCCCCAGGAAACGCGTGTACTACATGCCCTTTGGCATGTGACAGATTAGCCTGGGTGGGATAGGGGCAGCTGGGGCTACCATGGGGCTGGCCTCAGCAGCCTTACCTGAGGTCCTGGGGACCTCCTGGGGCTGCAGCAGTGGCAATCCTGCTGCTTGGAGCCTGGCTGGCAACTGGAGTGTGGCTCTGGCTGGCCAGCCTCTAGTTTTGAGTGGCGCACGCTGCTCCCATGTGAGCCACTCCACTTTTATTTTTTTTTGTGGGGGGTTTTTTAACTCTTGGATATCACACCCTCCCTCTACCATGCAGTTCCCTTGCAGCACGGACAACAGCTATATGTGGGGTCACAAATGTGTCTGCAGTGCCACGTATTGCATGGCTGCGCTCATCTAGACATGGCTATAAGCATGCAAGTGTAGTCCAAGTAAGTGCAGTACACTTGGCAAGAGGTGCGATTGTGTGGGTTGTGGCTATAAGCACGTGCTCAGTGGCTACAAGCTGCCCAGTTACATATGCAGCTATGTAGGTACATATCTTAGTGTAAGTCCCAAACGAAATGGGGGAGGAGAGGAAAGGAAAATACTCCCCTGTTTACAGATAAGAGATTAGGGCATTCAAGGGTCCCTTTACCCAGATGTGGAAGGATCTCTGACTCCACAGCACACTTCTCTAACCACCATGTTAAAGGTTAGTTATTACCCAAACCCTTTTTCAGTACTTCTTTTGAAGCGGAGCCATGAACTTTTGCCTTATGTAGGCACTGAATAAAGTATATAGAGGGCTTCACAGTAAGGACATTTCATAGTTTCATAGTTGCTAGGGTCGGAAGGAACCTGAGCAGATCATCAAGTCTGACCCCCTGCCATGGCAAGAAAGAGTACTGGGGTCAACCACCCCCAGCAAGGTGTTCATACAGCCTCCTTTTAAAGACCCCCAGGGTAGGAGCCAGCACCACTTCTCTTGGAAGTTGGTTCCAGATCCTAGCCACCCTGACAGTGAAGTAGCGCCTCCTGATATCTAGCCTGAATCTACTCTCTGCCAGCTTGTGACCGTTATTTCTTGTCACTCCTGGTTGTGCTCGGTGGAATAGGGACTCTTCCAATGCCTACTGGTCCCCTCTGACTAGTTTGTAAACAGCCACTAGATCCCCCCTCAGCCTTCTCTTGTGGAGGCTGAACAGGTTCAGGTCCCTTAGCCTCTCCTCGTAAGGCCTGCCCTGCTGACCCCTGATCATGCAGGTGGAGACTAGAGCACAGGGCATGGTTCCTCCAGGGCTAGCTTTCAACTCACTTAGCCACTTAATTTCTGATAGAGTATATTCCTCTTAGTCCCACTTATCTCTCCTTCAGCTGCCCAGAGGGCCAACTTCAAAAGGAGCAATGGTAAGACTGATAATGCCCAACTTGTGCTTAACCTGTGGTTTGGAAATCAGAGACAGGTAGTTTCAGACACTCTGGGTACTTCTACATGAGACGTTCACTGTGGACCTGCCTAATTAGTTCCATGGTAAAGGCTCAGCAGCTAGACATGTAGCCCCTATTAGGCCATAGTAAACTAATAAACACAGCCATAGGATAGTACTTGTCAACACAAGTACTATCCTGTGGTGGTGTTATTTCTCCACTGCAATGCACATGTAGATGCTGACAGGGTTGGCTGGGGCACAAGGGTGCTTCAGTGCAGAGACTGCCTGCCAAATAGCTTTGCACTGGGCTCCTCTTATGCCCCAGACAGCCCCCTCCACAACACACTGAGCTGAGTTGGAGTGGCCCTGGGCTGGCAGGCTGAGCCCCCAGAAGCCCTGCCAGCCAGGAATGCTTTGATGCAGCTCAACGTGCTACAGTCCTGGGTGCACTTGTAAACATAGCACCTAGGAGCAATAACCTCTGGCATGATCTGTACTAGAGCTTTTTCAGTCAAATGCATAGCACATGTAGCTGCACCCTCTTTGGGTTAAAGGGACCTAGAATTCAGCTCTTTAGCTTGCTGGAAAGGTACTCTAAGTATTTCAACTGCTGTGGCTAAAATATAGACTTGCTCTCTTGCTCCTTAGTTTAACAAATTAATTTGCAGCATTTTCAGACTCAAAGCAGCACTTGATAGACTGGTGGCACCCTTCAGAAAAATCTCAAGTCTTAATTTTCACATATTTTTTTTACTACAAAAAAAAATAATGGGGCAATTCTTTTGGAGCCAAGAGCTCAGAAAGACCACAACAGATCACTCTGGTTTCCTATTTGAAATCTATAGGTTTATCTTATGAATCATGTTTGTTTACCTAACAGTGCTAACATTGTGTGTCACCCCTTGGCATTCTTAAAGGATCTCAAGGCACCCCATGGTAATTCAGCACCCCAGTTGAGAATCACTGGTTTAAAATTTGCTAGTAATGTGTTTCTGGCTGGCTAAGTTTTCGTGACTTAGGCCCCTTCATACATTGCATGCATTATGCAATGAACTGGTTATTTTCATAATTAATGTAGACTGGCTACACCTGCAAAGTAATTAGCACATCATAAAAAGATCCGTCCAGCTATAAAAAGTTAGAGCTAGAAAATGCGCAATAATTTTATAGCTGGTTGATATCCAGCTTTAATTTGTACATGTAGCAGGATCTCCCAGCCTGACTGTGCCTGGTGCACCCCTGAGACTGGGAACCCCCTCAGTTGATGGGGCTCCCAGCTTCAGGGGTGCACCATGCATAGCCAGACTTGAAATCCTGCAGCTGAAGGAACTCTCAACCCTAGCTGTTCCCACAACTGCTAGGACCAAGAGTCCCACAGCTAACAGGATAATGCTGCAATGGCAGCCACAGGACAATGCCAAGACCAAGAGTTCTGTCAGTTGTGGGACTCTCAGTCACAGCAGCTGCAGGGCACTGCCAACAGCTGTGAGTTGCATCAGCTACAGGCATAATAAGATCCCACAATCACATCTCCTGCCATGCACATGGCAAGAGGCGTGATTGTGTGGGTTGTGCATAAGACCCTATCTTGCCTTTACCTGAATGGGGGGGCAAAAATAGACATGTGTATAGCCCATTACACATCCTCAGTCTACATGTGCATGCTCATGTGTTCACACTACAGAGGAAACAAACTGGTCATACATGGGGAAAATGGCACTTATGTGATTGGAAACCTGCTTTTGGATGCATAAGGGGAAATGGCCTTCTGCCTATGATGTCAGTTTCCCACACGCAGGGCGTGTCTATACAAGACATTTACTAGGCAGTTGACTAATTAGCTGTGCAGTAAATATCTCAGTGTTTACACATGCACCTCTATTAGACTGAAGTAAGCTAATTTACTCCAGAGCAGCACATGTGTAGATGTTGCCTGACTGGCTGGGGCATGAGGGTGCTTCATTGCAGGGGCTGCCTGCTGGATAGTCCCTCCACAGAACACTGAGGTGACGGGAGCAGCCCCAGGCTGGCTGGCTGAACCCCAGGGTCCCCTACCAGACAGGGCTGCTTCACTCAGGCTCCATATGCTATGCCTGAATAAACTGCAGAGCTTATTGCTCTGGAGTCAATTGCTCCCGGGTGTATGTTCAAAATGGTGCACCTGGGAGCAATTAACTCCAAAGGAATAAGCTCCACCATTTATTTAGGCACTGTCATAGCATGTGTAGACATGCCCACATATACATACCTACTTTGACCTTGGGAAATCCTTGTATGACATCTAAGACTGTAGAGTACAATTTTCACTGAAGATTACAATTTAAATTATTATCATACTATGTCAAAAAACAGTTATACATACAACACTTGTTTTGTGAAAATTTTCACTATACTTCAATAAAAATATGCATCTCAAGGATTTTGCATTGGACTCAATAGTCCACAAGGCCCCTTCCAGTCCCATTTTCCTATTATTATGATGACTTTTAGATACCATTTCTTTGCAAAGGACCTCTTACCTATGGATGGATGGATGACTGATCAAAAGGACTGTCGAACTCCCTAAGTCTCCTTTGAAAATCTTGGCTGTCAGTTAAACGCACACTAGGAAATCATAAGTATATTTGTGGCTATGTAGGTAAATAGCTAGGAAGGTAGTTATTGTTATAGTGCTACTATAATTTACTTATCTTTTCCTTTGTTATTGCTGGTGATTGTATAAAATGGAACACGTTAGGGAAACAAAAATACTCTACAGCTGGGTATCTCCAGGGATATGAGAAACTACTTTTAATAGCATAATGTAGATCAAATAGTGTTTTTCATTGATATGGAAATGCTGTTTAATTTTTTTCCTCTGCATTTGTTGAATCAGCAAACAAAAATAAATTAGTGGTTCTATGTCCCAGAGTAAATGTAAAATTCAAAAGAATTGCAAAATTCCTTTCTTTAACCTATCATTGCAAATATTTAAAAAACAACCCAACCTTCCCCCCACAAAATAAGGGTAGTAGTTAGGTAAAATGGAGGGCCTGACAGAAACAGATGTGATGAATGAAAGGGGGACTGGAGCTTTCCCTCAGTCTTAATAGTTTGAAAGCAGGGGAAAAAAAACTCTACCAAACAAAAAAATAATAAAAGGACACTGGAACTGAAAGGGCAATTCCAGGGTAACATCTGGGACACCTTCCACAAGAGAACAAACTAATGTCATAGAGAAGAAAATCCGTGTGTGTGTGTGTGTGTGTGTGTGTGTGTGTGCACGCTTGCACATGTTGGACACGATCTGACCCATTAGATTTTTCTCATGTTTCTATACTCCCCAGAACACAAACATGAAAAGCCCAAGTAGCCTAGTTTTTTGTTGTGCTTTGTTTTGTTTTTGTTTTTATTTTTTTGGGAGGGGGGGTGGAAATAGGGCGACGGTTTTCACTGGCAAATGAAGAATTCAGATATACCAACTGTAAAGATGTTGATGTGGGGATAGAGCAGGGAGAGTCCCAGCGCTATTCCTCTGCTGCTCCACATAGACTTAGTGGAAAGCCAGGCTCAGCCAGGGACAGTGGCAGTGGCAATAGTAGCATTTGGTGGGTTTCTACTCCCTAAGCCCGCACCTGAGTTGGTAGGGAACACCTTGAGGGGAATGATCAGAGGAGAAGAAACTCTCCTGTTGCTGCCACCACTGCTTTCCTATGCTGAGCTCAGCCTCCCCCACTGCCTGGCTTGAGCAAAGCAAAAGCATCTCTGGAGCTCCCCTTGCCCCTGGGAGAACAGAGCAGCAGGAACTATGGCAGCAGCAGGTAGGGGAGGGGGTATATTTACTTGCTTTGAGGACTTGATTGGTCCCCAACTGCTACTATAGTGACATGGTCCAAAAGGGGGGTGCAACCATGCCACTGCACCCCCTACACAATAGTCAAATAACTCAGAGTTAGTCTTAGGTCATACTTTGGTCTTCCGTTAGATGAAGTAGAATTCTGCCATGGGAGTCTTCAATTCAGGACATTATTTTATTCATATATTTCTAGTGTGGTCATAGTTAAACGTAAGACTATAAAAAGCCCCTGAGCCAACTTGGACTTAATCTATAAAAGGAGTAAAAGTGGTACTTGAACAGCAGTCCTGTAGAGAAGATGAGATGGGAAAGTTATTCAAAAATGTAAGTGAATAGGTTTACTGTACCAATCAAGCATAATGGCAAAGAGGACCACCTGCCAGAATAATCCTTCTCTGAGACTCACTTAAGGAGCTAAATCACCTGCTTTAAGTTTTATTTAAGTTAAATGGTCCAGAAAAGAAAACATAGCATAGCTTGTCAGAAGTTCCTTAAAGGAGGGGCTATTTCTGGCCTGCCCCCTGCCACAGGATGATCTCCAAAAATTATTGGATTTTCTGTTGAAGGGGACAATGGATAATCTTCTAAACAGGATGATGCAAGAGGACACTACCTAGTACATTGTGTTTTTAGATCAAAAGTATCTTTAGTGAGGGAAACCTGATAAGCATGTGATATCCTCCCAGACATCTAAAAGTATATATACTTTATTGCAGCAAGTGAAGCAGAAGTGTGTATGACCTTAACTCAGAATAAATGAGGTAAACTCTAGTAAATGTTAAAACAGAATTATTTATGCAGTATAATTATTTATTACAGTAGTAGCTGAAAGATGCTCTAACCAGAAAAAGTGGGGCTTAAGTGTTGGGTAAGGTCTTGCATAGACCTGTTTACACTGAGGTTTAGTTTATCCTTTGGACCAAATTCTAATAGCCTGGCGCACGCAGAATGATGCCATTAGTTTCAATCAGGTAATTGAGTAATGATAGCATCCTCTAGCTCAAGATATTTTGGGCTACAACAAATCTGAGCAAACTGAATACACAGAGGCATTTTTCTTTTTTATTAGTTTTGGTTTAAAAACTAACATACAAATGCTTTCTCTTTGCAGAATTGAATTTAGCAATATAATAAAGAATCTTATCATAGGCAGCCCTGAAAGTACAGAAATTTAAGTACCATATCATTCTTTGCTTTTGAAGAGAATTCACCAGTGAAAAAAAGATAAGGGCAGATTTAGGCCTTGATTCTTTAGATCTTGAATATTCCTTTTTCAGCACATCCAATCCCCATTTGGGACTACTGTAAACACATGCGAAATGAAGGATCAGGCCCTAGGGACTCATTTTGTAGTTTAAAATTTTCAGTCTTCTAGGGCACAAAGGCAGGTAGAACAGTAGATGTTTTCTTGAATCAGATTCTTAATAATATCAATGTTCTTTGGTGTTTTTTTAGCTTTTCTCTTAAAAAAAAAGTGTCTTCCATTAAAATTGTATTTACTGATTGAACTAAGAATGACATTGTGATATAACATGTTATTTACAAAGATCTTATGGCAACAGCAGAAATGCAATATAACAGCCAATTAAAATTAAATGTTGTGTACCACTTACAAAAAATAAAAATAAGAGGTCAGGCAATTAGATCTAACAAGATTCTTAGCATTGTAAGGCTAAATGGCTTGTATAAAATAATGGCACAGTGTCAAACACATTTAGAATCACAGAATACATACAGCAGCCTTTTTTGACATTTTTCAAGTGTAACTTCCATCATCTGTTGCTAACTTGAAGCTCACAGTTTATGACAGAAAGGCAGAACTCGCTCTAGAATCAAATAAAAATGTATGCAATATACATATGTATGTGAATGTGTGCATATACATAACACCTAAGAGGAAATTAAAGGAGCTCCTCTAATGTTGAGTAAAACTGACAGTTTTGAATACTTTTTTTCCCCCTGAAAAATCATGAGATGCAGTTTCAGCAGCTCTTAGAATAATGCAGTAAGCAATGATTTTAACACCAGGGACTTAAAAGAACAATTGGCAGAAAGAACTGACTGACTGTTAAAAAAAAAATTCAGACTCATTGGGAAGTGTTCAATTTCACTTAATGGACAACCAAAGCAGAGCTTGAGACTAAGTCTCAGTTACCCAGTGTCTTCCTATTAGCTTAATGGGGATGCTTGCACACCCTAAGTGGGGAACAGAATTGTTCCCATAGTCAGGTAATGGTGGCACCCTTAGTGCCTCCAATACTAAACTGTATGTGGATTGGTATGCATCTATTTCCATTGGTACATACGCTAAAAATGATGAGGGACAGGCTACTTCCCTGTAGTATAGTTTCTTTTTGGTTCAGTTTTTAA
This sequence comes from Alligator sinensis, assembly GCF_000455745.1. Lineage (NCBI taxonomy): Eukaryota > Metazoa > Chordata > Crocodylia > Alligatoridae > Alligator > Alligator sinensis. The sequence goes on from NW_005842939.1 coordinate 474,010, forward strand.
TTTTGTTCTTTAAAAAAATTAAAACAATTTGTGTCACACATCTGGTGAAAGAGGGATCTTTAGGATGGCAAAAAAGGAAGGTGGCATATTTTATATATATATAAAATATATAAATAAAGCATGATGAAACAACACGATTGATAACAGAGAATATACTCTATGAAATTTCTAGGGCCCCTAGATGGCAGTCATTAGAGGGATTAGAAATAACTTGTCCCTTCAGCTTCACATAATGAAGAGTAAGAATACCTCTTCAACCGCCTCTTGGGACAACATGCCAGGAGTTCTTTAATGCTATGCATTGAGGGTAATTTATTATGTTTGGCTTTTTAAAAATTCTTTTCTGAACGCTGTTGAAGCTGCTGCCACAGCAGTATTTCTATTAATATGTATATAAAAATAAATGTATATATTGTGTGGCAGAAAAATTATTTGTAAACAAAGAAATTATGCCATAGAAAGTAAAGTGTGCAGTGGAATTTGCATGGTCAAAGGGTTGATTACATTTGGCTTTTGATTGATAAAATACAACGTTACTGAGGCTGGGTACAGATGTTCAAAAAGTCTGAGGTGGATTTGCACCAACTTTCATAGCTTTTTCTAAGTGTCCAATATTATTTTATGAGCAAAAAGAACTCATGTTTGTCCATGGTGGGGGAGGAGAGGAGAGGGCACAGAGCCGACCTGCACTGGCGAAGGCCAGAGGCTGCAAGCCCTCTCACACACCTCCTAGGCTCCAGCCCCACCACCCCACCAGCTGTCAGCAGCTGTTGGGGGAGAAGGGGAAATGCAGCACCCGATTGTGCTGGCCCTCTCAGCTACACTGGCTTGGGTCTGGGGAGCTTGGGGGGCTCTGCTCCCCTCCCAACCCCCAATTTCTGGCACTGCAGACAGGCACACAGATGCAAGCCATGGCTCCTGCCATGTCAGGAGTTCAGACCAGGTTCCACCATTTTTAAAACAGTCTGTGTGTGTTGAACTTCTATTAGAGGTATAGACTGGTTTCTAATCCACTTATATCAGTTTATATGTAATGTCTGTACCAAGCCTGATAAACCTTAGCATCTAAGAACATCTGGAATTTACCATGGATTAGAGAGCCACCAGACATGCAGACCTATGCAAGGCCTTAAATGCCTGTATACCAATGCTTGGAGTATGGGGAACAAACAGGAGGAACTCACCCTCAGAATAGCCAGTTCAAACCCAGACATAGTAGGGCTTACAGAAATGTGGTGGGATTCATCCCATGACTGGGCAGTTAGCATTAGGAGCTATAGGCTCTACAGACGGGATAGAGAAGGAAGGAAGGGAGGAGGTGTGGCACTCTATGTCAAAGAGCAATACACATCCTCTGTCAGCAAAATGGGGTTGGAGGAGGGGCAAACTGAAGTGCTCTGGGTCAAGATACAAGGGGGTCGTGGGGAGAGGGATTTAACGGTGGGGGTCTACTACAGACCCCCCAACCAAGGGGAGGAGCTGGACTGGGAATTTTCAGGCCAGCTTGCAGAGGCACTTAAGGTAAGAGATGCAGTTGTCATGGGTGATCTAAATTACCCGGACATCTGCTGGGAGGAGCAGTCAGCCAGGTAAGACCATTCCAGGAGGTTCCTGGCCAAGATACAGGACCTCTACTTAACCCAGGAGGTGTACAGTCCCACTAGAGGAAATGCCCTGTTGGACCTGGTCCTGGCCACAGGCGATGATCTGGTAAGGGGGCTCCAGGTCCTTGACCACCTGGTTGATAGTGATCATCGCTTGCTGGAATTCATCATCCAGCGCAGGGTGTCAAGGGCTTGCAGCAAGGCGGTAGCCCTAGACTTCAAGAGGGCCAACTTCAACGAGTTGAG
>NW_005842939.1:476838-503965 GCF_000455745.1 Alligator sinensis
CTAGTAGGGAGGGAAAGACTGCAGAAAGACCTGGATAGGTTGCAGGGGTGGGCTAACAAAAACAGGATGCATTTTAATACTGACAAGTGCAGGGTGCTGCACTTGGGCAGTAGTAACCAGCAGCACACTTATAAGATGGGAAACTCCCTTCTTGAGAGCACAGAGGCAGAAAGGGATCTTGGAGTCATCATTGATTCCAAGATGAACATGGGCCAACAATGCGAGGTCACGGTCGACAGGGCTAACCGGACCCTATCGTGCATCCACGGGTGCATCTCAAGTAGGGCCAAGGAGGTGATCCTCCCCCTCTGTGCGACACTGGTCAGGCCACAGCTGGAGTACTGTGTCCAGTTCTGGGTGCCCCACTTCAAGAGGGATGTGGACAACATTAAGAGGATCCAGAGGAGGGCTACCCGCGTGATCCAGGGACAGCAGGGCAGACCCTACAATGAGAGGCTACGGGACCTGAACCTGTTCAGCCTTCACAAGAGAAGGCTGAGGGGGGACCTGGTGATCATCTATAAACTCACTAGGGGGGACCAGAAGGGTTTGGGGGAGACCTTGTTTCTCCTAGCACCCCCCGGGATAACAAGGAATAATGGCCACAAGTTGTTGGAGAGTAGGTTTTGATTAGACATCCGTAAGAACTACTTCACAGTTTAGGGCGTCTAGGATCTGGAACCAACTTCCAAGGGAAGTGGTGCTGGCTCTCCCCTGGGGGTCTTTAAGAAGAGGTTTGATGCCTACCTGGCTGGGGTCACTTGAGCCCAGTTTTCCTCCTGCCCAGGCAGGGGGTTGGACTTGAAAATCTACAAGGTTCCTTCCAACCCTACTTCTATGATTCTATGACATGCCTATTTTAAGAAGTGTGTGTGTGGCGGGGGGAGGGGGCGTTCTATGGCTGCAAGAATGGGATTAGTAGAACATCTAGATTGAACAGTAGGGCTATGCAAAGCTTTGGTCCCCGATTCAATTTGGCGGAGATTCAGCCCGATTCGGTGGCTGAATCTCCAAAACGGATTCAAATCAGAGGACCCTTTAAACTCTCTGAATTGAATCAGAACCCTCTGAATCAATTTGGAAAGATTCAGTGATTCGGACATAGACAGTTTTAAATGTTTTTTCTACTTACCTCTAGGTAGCAGGTGGCTCATGAGTGTTGCGATGCTGGGGCACATGGAGTGTCCCACAGAAGCATGGGGTGGGGGGGTCCCCAGCGTGCTCAGCAGCAAACCCAGAAGTGGACCAGAAGCACTTCCGGTCAACTTCTGTGTCCACCGGGAAGCACGCTGGGGGGCCCCTCCAGCTTGGCACCTGGTGCCTCCTGGGTCTGGGGGGGGTGGGCAGCGGAGGTAGACCCTGGGTCCTCCCATGGCTGATCGCCAAGCCAGGGTATGCAGGGGGGGGCCCCAGTGCGCACCCAGGTAGACCTGGGAATGGACCAGAAGACCTTCCAGTCCACTTCTGGGTTTGCCAGTGAGCATGCAGGGGGTCCCTCCTTCACTCCCATGGGATGTTCCATCCACCCCAGCATCACAATCTTCACAAGCTGCACTGGTACCTCAACGTATGTAGAAAAAACACTTTTTAAGCTGTGATTCTCTGAATCAGCATTGAGCCTTCAGATCTGGATTTGGCCAAATTGAATCACGGACAGTGATCTGAATCAACGAATTGAATCACTGTCCCTGATTCGGGTTAAATCTGAATCAAATAGGGCTCACTTTACACACCCCTATTGAATATAGCTTGGTATTTGTAGACAGTAAGTGAAAAGAAAGCCAGCTTGGAAATGAAATTTCATAAGATGGCAGGAAACTAAGAACCATGGACTGAAAACTGATATTGACTTTATGGTGTACTGTAAAGTACCCGATTCCTGCAATTCTTCACACTACAGATGATAAAGACCCTCCTCCTTTTTGACAGGTCTCAGTATTTCATTAATCAACTTATTTTCTTCTGTTAATTGTTTGCCTGCTACTTCTGGGAATCTCTCTCTCCCCCAGTTTCACAGGCCTATACACTGTTTTAAATTATCTCTGCCCCTCTTCTTCCTTCAGACCCGAGGAAGTATTCCTTGCATTCAAAAGCTTGTCTAGCTTTCTCCCAACAATGAAGCTGGTTCAATTAAAGATATCACCCGCAAAAATCCTTGCGTACCAGGATAGAATTTTGTTTCTGTGCCATACCATTCAGAATTATCAAGGTCCGAGGCCTATTATTCTGGTTTTGCATTGAGGTCAAGATTTCTCTCTTAAGGAAAGTGGATAATTTGAGCTCAAAGATAATTGTGCGTCTGAGATGAATATCAGCTTGTTGTGAAAATAAAATGCATAACTAAAAAGCATATTTATAGCTTAGGTATGGATTTTTAGGGCACTAGAGAAGAAAAACAGAGTTCAATATCTTTACTTACTCATATTCATATAAATAAGGAATTTTTGTCCCATGAAAAAATATTCAAATAAGGCATTGGATATGAATTACGTGACATGAAGAGTTATGTGACATGAAGAGTATAAGTCTATTGGAGCTGAGCATTCTACACATGTCTTCATTAAATAAACTGCAAAGATCAATTTTTAATTCGGTTAAGCATAAAACATTGTTTGATATTTAAATTGGGTAACCATGCCCTGATTCTTACTGGAAAGCAAAGCTTTTGGATATTCTTAATACCTCTGACAGTTAGACTTTTATAAATTAACAGGTTTTATAGGAATATATAATCTAACTGAAAATGTAACCTGTCAACTTAATGCTTACTTGAAAAAAATCAGACTGATTTTTCATGCAAACATACTGGTATATTGGGCTGACCATCTTTGCCTTAGGTCTAACTAGTCTTAGATCAGATTCCAAGATCTTTACCAAAGATCTAGTTCTGACCTATTGAATCAGCTAGAAGGATGCCAAATTAAGAGCGGAGGTTAAAAAAATGAAAGATTTAAAGAGTTGTTTTCAATCCTTCTTCAACTGAAATCAGTGGGAAATTTGTCATTAACTAAAACAAGAAAATAATGACTTCACTCTTAACTGCCATTAGTAAGTGTATGTCACTTGTTGATATGGTCAATGGCAGAAAACAGAGTTTTACTCTAACAACAAGGTATGGAAATTAACAGCATTTTGATGAGAACTATAATTTCATTACTATATTTTGTTTGTTTTATTTACAGAAAAAAGTATTTTCCAAAAAGGTTTTATTTAAAAAAAAAAAAAAAAAATCACCTTTTAAGCACTGTGAATCCTTAACATTTAGCTTTCACAACTGTAGTCTAATGACAAGGATACTTCAAAAGGTTTCACCATAGTTGTCAGAAAAACAATGAAGCCCATACTTACCATTAAATGAGTGCTTTAAGTTTCCCGTTGCATTACGATGCTTTCCAGAATCAGGGTCTACACTACTGAACATGATTTTTTTTTCCATAAATTTCTACCAGCTTCATTCCTTGATTAGGTAAATAACTAATACATGCAGACAAGCAATATGTTTAATCTTATTAATTTGGTTTAAAGGTTGATTTTGAATATAAAGCATACTGAGAATTAGATATAGATCTAAGAAAGAGTAAAAATAATATCCTTACATGGAAGTACCAGTTTGGCACCCGAGAGACCCATCTTAAATTTTAAGCACAGGCAGAAATGCAGCTCCCTGTTGTAACTCATGGCACTTCATATGAAGCACTATGAGTTATAACAATTCCTCAGACCCAACACAAGTACGCTGTTGAGTCTGAGGGATTGGGGAATCCAGCTGCTGGCTGGGAGCCTGTAGCTGGTTTCCCTTAGCAATGTCCCTCCTCCCTCCCAGCCCCCACACTGTTTTCAGAATGGGGAGGGTTGGGGGAGAAGGGAGTAGAGGAGCTCCTTCTGGTGGTTCCCCCTATAGGTAGTTTATCTGGTTCTCCTCCTTTCTGGTTCTGTTCTTGAACTTTTAGGTCTGCACTCAGTCCTGAGGGTCTCTATGCTTCCCCTTTAAAATAGCCCCCCCACCCTTTGGTCTCAAAGGACTCATTGAAGCTTCAGCCATCCTGGCCTTAACCCCCTTTTCTCTGGCCAAGCCCTCAGCCCTGGTCCACTGTCTCGGACCTCAGCTCCCAGGCCTCGGCCCTAACCCACCTCTCTTCGTTTGTGTTCAAGTCTTGGCTCTCTCAACTATAGCCTGGCTCACTCCCCCTTCCCAGAGTGTCCCCAGGCACTTTGTTATGTAGACTCCAATCCACCCCTAAAGCTACAATTCAGGACTTAGGTGAAAGTCAAATACAAGACCTAACTGGTTCTAACTCAAATATAAACCCCTATGAGTCTCTGGGCCTCAAGCTCATCTATTTAGACAGGCTTGCTTCTACCCCTTCAATGCACCAGGTAATGCTCCTGGGATTGCCTGACTCCAAACTGGAGCTGGGAGATCCTTGCTCTGCACTAGGTAGGGTCAGATTGTCCCTTCCATGACTAGAGGCTGGACTGATATGCCCCAAGCCCAGCCCCTCTCTGGTCATGTGGCCCAGTTCTCTGCTGATTCAGTCCTCAGCACTGGCCTTTTGCAGTCCATGACTCAGTTCCTGTGGACAGCTCATACCTGCTGCTCCTTTGCCCTCAGTCTCTCTGCAACCTGCCCTTGGCTACACTCCCCTCCTCCTAGTAACAGGCACAGGGGTTCCTTGTTATATCAAGCAGTTGTAGGGCTGATGAAAAGAGTTTTTAGGAAACATAATGCAGTGAGATTTTCTTGTAATACTGATAAAAAACAACATAGGAAAGTAGGGCTGCAAAGGACCTCACAAAGTCAGCGAGCAGTCCAGCTCAAGGAGGATCATCCCTCACTAAACCATCCTAGCTGAGCCCGTGTGTAACCTGCCCTTGAAACTTTCCAGGGATACAGTGTCTACAACTTCTCTAGGTAGACTGTTTCAATGCTTTACCATCCTCATAGTCAGAAAATTCTTCCTACTCTCCAACCTAAATTTTCTCTGCTGAAGCTTAAGGCAATTGCTCCTAGTCCTGTCTTCTGTGGCCACAAAGAATAGCTTATCTCTGTCCTCTTTGTTGTCAGCCTTTCAGTGTTTGAAAACTGTTATCAAATCCTCCTCAGTCTTTCCTTTTCCAGATTAAATAACCCTAGTTCTTTATTGCTTCCTAGGCCTCTAATCATTTTTGTCACTCTCTACTGGACTCCTTCCATTTTGTCCACATCTTTCTTAAAGTGTGGGGCCCAAAACTGGACACGGTACTCCAGGTAAGGCTTCACCAGTGATGAATAGAGTGGAAGAATCACTTCCCTTGACTTTCAAGAAACGTTCCTGTTAATACAACCTAGTATGCTATTGGGTCCCTCCCCTTTTAACAAAAAAAGAGCACGCCATTGACTCATAATCAACTTATGGACCACTGTTACCCCCAGGTATTTCTCAGCCTAGCCACTCATTCCCCAGCCTATATTTGTGCATGCAATTATTCCATCCAAACTGCAGGGCTTTGCAGTTGTCCTTCTTGAATTTCATCTGACTGATTGCAGACCAATTCTTCAGTCTATCCAGGTCATTTTGGATCCTAGCCCTACCCACAAGTATGTCTGCAGCTCCAGTCACTTGATGTCATCCACAAATTTGCCAAGTATGTACTCAATCCTATTGTCCAATTCATTAATGATTTGGAGAACAGTGATTTAGATCACTAATCCACAAATTTATGAAATAGGAACATCACTTTCAGTATTCATAAAAACAGAGCTAAAACACTCATGCAGAATTATTTAAGGCAGGACTATAATACCTTTTATAAATTTATCAAGGTTCACACCAGTTAAAATCATTTAAGTGTTTTTAACTTTCCTACTTACATATACATATAAGTGTATGTGTATATGAGTATATAGATGTGTGTATACACATACACACATACTATGCTTTTTTATTTCTTTATAGTCCATCATATCTTTAATTGAAAATGCTGTCCCACCATATTTACATTTATTTTTCTCTCTCTCTTGACCAGAACAAACTTTTTAATATCTATTTTCTAGTCATGATTTTTATTTCGTCTATTTCTTATCCCTATAAAATTTAGTTTCCTCTGTAATATCAATAGTTCTAGTTACTCCAGCTCCCACCTTCTCCCCTACCAAAACTTTGTATTAGAATAGATATGCTGACCTTATCCAATTTCACAGTCAGATTAACTACAACCCTTCAGTAACTGTATTGCCTATGACTAATATCACTAATGCTTATGTTTTCTTTTTTCTAGCTGCATATTCGTTGCCATTCCTCATTTATCTGATTTTCTTCTTCTGATGTCCCAGCTGTTGAAATTTTGTAAATCTCTTTTAGTACTCCACACTGTCAGGAGTCAGGGCAGCAAACAGGCTAAGTGGAACCCAACCCTGACTCCCTACCTGAATGGGTAGTGCCTGCCACCTAACTACTTCTACCTAGCCAAAGTTACCTGAATGTCCAGGACTTCCTGCATATAACCAGAAGCCCTTTCAGTACTCAAGAGGCTATGCTTAAAGTAGCTTCCCTGAACCTAGCCATGCCCCAATCTGGATCCCTGGAACCTGACCTCTGGCTCCTTGTTCCTGACTCCAAGCTAGATCCCCATCTCCAGGCTTCTCCCAGTTCCTTGTTATCAGCTTGTGACTCTAGTTTACATCTCAGGTTCTAGTGCTTTACTTCCTGGCTCATGACTAATTCAATCCCTTGCTTCCTGACCTTGGCTGTTCCTGCCACCCTGGCCTGTAACTCTCTAAGGTCAAGCCCCAACCATTCACATCCCAGTTGTACCCCTGACATCCTCCCCCCATATCATAATTTAAGAATCTTCTTATTAGCCCGGAAGTATAGTGTTGGTACTAAAATGGAGTTTATCCATTAAGATTTGTCTTTCCATGAGAGAGAGCATTCCCACAACTCCCTAATAGCATCAGTCTTTCAGCTATTTATTTTATTCTTGTCACCCTTTCCTTTCCACCAAGATATTCCTTTCATTTTTCTTCCTGAACACACTACTTGCTTTCTCATTAAGAACATCTGAACACACCCTCATTCCACAGGAAGATCCCTAATTAAATCTAAGGATACCTGTATGCCTCCAACTCTGTTCCAATGACCTTTACCCTAACTTCTCTCCTGTTCCTCATGATCTTGAGAAGGAATGTTATTTCATATCACTGAATCTCTGAGAAAAATGCAGTATTATATGCCATGCTCTTTGTATATGGAAAGAAGAAATATGATCACATCCTTTGTTTGCAGCAATCTCTTATCCCCCAGTTCCAAAAAGGGAAATGGTTACCCATCATTAAGGATGATAACAACTCAGACCACATCAGAAATGGAAAATGGAATACAAGTTTTGCTAGACTACCAGACTCCTGGTGGATTTGTAAGAGAACTAAGGCCAGTGACTGATTAGAGAGTTGAAGTAAAGTCCATACTTTATTTTGAGAGAAAGTAAAAATGTAAAATCAGAGGGTATCTTTATCCCAAATTATCTGAATGTGAAAGACTGATCTGAAGTATGGAAAGAAGAATGGTGTGTGATTTAAAGGATTGAACTGGTTCTTATGGGGAAGGGGGGTTGTTTTTCGGTTTTGTTTTTCCCCAAACCTATTTGCTCAACCCCTAGTTGTTTTTTAAATTAGGTTCACTAAAGCAATGGTGTTCTCTTTAATTTGTTACCAGTCTAAAATAGGACACAATTTTAAACCAACCTTTAGTGAAGTCAATGAGATTTACCTTTGGTGTCAAAGGAAGTGGATCAAGACCACAGACAGAAACAGATTCATTGAGTCTGAGGCAGATGGAAAGACTATAGATGGAATAGCATAAAGAAAAACAAGGTAGAAAATCTTGGTGAGGGGAAAAAGGGAAAGTCTTGACTAGAGAAGCAAACTGACCTGGTAAGACAGTTGTCAGTATCACACCAAAGGGTAGCGGTTGCAGAAATTTTGATTGGCTAGCTGGGTGACAATTGTGTGTGGACAATTAGATTTACAAGTAGATAGCTTCTCAGTGAAAGTAGCCCAGAATAAGACTGTTATACTTCTGCTTTCTGGAGCAGGCAGTAGTCTGAATTAATTAGTGCCAATTTATCTTTAATAAAGTGTTTCTGAGCCACATTTTTCTAATGAATGTTACAGAATGGAAAATAAAACACAGTCTTGTCTGATCTATGTGGAGGCTCAGCTGTACATATTTGACCCCTATTTTACACAGTTGCGGCTCATTGATTCTCTCTTTTAAACTCCTGGACTGAACACTCAGCAATCACTGGACCACCCATACATCTTCTGCGCTGATTTAGTCTATGAACTGTAACCCTGCAACAGGGCTGTAATGTTTCTGGCACCTACAATTCTGGTTGCTTGTCATTATGACATATAACCTAGAAGATGTACTTAAGAACAAATAACCTCAGAAGTGTTAACATGCCATCAGTCTTTACAGCCAAAAGCACAGACAGGGCTCAGGATGTTTCAAAATGAATAAATGAGCAAATTCAGAGACCATCTGAACCCCAATAGTCACCTAGATTCAAATCTGGAACTAAGACAATCAGAAAGAGAGAGATGAGAGAAGGATTTCATGAAGTCCACAACTATATACACACCCCTGTCGGAAGTTGTAAAACAACTTGAGTATTTTTTTCCTAGTCATATCAGAGGTATGCTCTCAGTTTACATAAAGCAATAGAAATTGCTGTATGACTGAAGATGGGCAAGCTTCAATTATAAATATTTTCTGCAGTCCTCTTAGAAATATGCAACATATACAAGGAACAACTTAAATAAAGCATTCAACTTGGTGTAATAATGCTTTCTAAAAGGTCAAGCATTAAGTTCTACACTGCAAATTAAATTACAGATAACACTAGCACTGTTATTACTGTTTATCCCATTTCAGCCAAGTTTTTAATGAAATTTTATTGAATTCTGATGTTTTACAAAAAGAGTCAAGATGAAATGGTTCACAGACTATTCAATAAATCAACAACATAAAGCTGGGGCAGTTAAAAGCAAAACTAAACAAGGAGGCAAAGTGAGAGAAATAACAAATCTGATTTCCATTAGTGCAAAGAATGAACGATTTCGGTTACACTACTCATGTTCATTAAATATAAAAAAAGGTCTATGTGAACCCAAAGTACCTGCTCAGTCAAAATTACTTATCCTTATTGTCAATCAGTTGTTGATTATTAATAATATGTTTCTATATGTTGCAGCTCTGCCTACTCAGACATGGCATAGTTTGTAGAACATTAGTAGGGAGATAACATGTGAACAAATGCTCTGAAAAGGAGAAACCAGTTTAAGTGATGAGAAAAGAGTTTCAACCTGGAACGAAACAGAAGTGCAGTGCACATAAAATTGCTTTCAAAATGGCCAAAATTGACTTAAGATAAACCTGGTTAGATGTGGTATCAGACTTAACTGATTTAGGTCAAACCAGTTTATGAAACTTCTGTCCAAGATCCCCTCCCAGTTCAAGTTAACTCACAGTCCCCCAGAATCCCATGATGGTTTGCAGCCCTGGGCTGTTCATTCTGCTCCAAGAGCAGGGTCTGCCCCAGACCTCTGCTCGGAGCCATAACACTATCACTCTGGGTGGCTGAGGAGGGGGTGCGGGGGGAAACTCACCCCCTCTGGCCCTGGACCAGTCCACCAGCAAGGTGCTGTCAACCAGGGGAAGTCTGCAGAGGGGGCTTGACTCTGCCCCCCAGAGGGAGCCACTCTACCTTCTCAGCCTCCCAGCTGGCACAAAGGTGGGGGGAATCCTGCACTGAAAGCCATGGAGCTATGCCCCCTTCTCACCCTCTGGGCTGGCTGAGGGGCGCAGGGGAGGAGGTAGAGCAGACTCGTGCACTGTGGTTTGACTCCGCAGGAGCCATGCCTCTTTCTCAGCCTCCTAGCTGCCAGGAGGAGGAGGAATCCTGTACTGGGGCTTGCCTCCACCCCCCAGAGCCAGGAGCAGGGCTGAAATACCCTGCCACATCCCCTTCTCACCCTCTGGGCTGGCTGAGGGCAGGGGCAGAAGCCTGCAGGGCTTGGCTTTCCTCCCCAGAGCTGGGAGTCATGGCCCCCCTCTCAGCCAGCCCAGAGGCTGAGAAGGGGACATGGCTCCCAGCTCTGTGGGGGCAGAGCCAAGCCCCCACTTCCACACCTCTCCCTTCAGCCTGCCCAAAGGCTGAGAAGGGAGCAAGACTCCAGCCCTGGTCCCAGATCTGGGAGGGGATGGAGCCAAGTCCTGCTGTGGGCTTCCCCCACAACACACAGCCTGGAGATCGAGGAGTTGGTATGACTCCTAGCTTCCAATTCTGGAGGCAGAGTCAAGTCCTGGCTGTGGGCTTCCCTTCCCCATTCCCCTCACCCAGCTGGGAGGCTGAGAAGTGGCACGTCTAGGAGATTCCAGGCACATTTCCAGCTGGGGGGTGGGGAGCAGAGTAAAGCCCTCAGTTTCAGCTTCCCCTCTCCCCCCACCCTGCGCTGTTCCCAGCTGGGGATCCTGTGCCACACAGGACAAGTGGGTTTCCTGCCCCTCCACTCCTTGCTTGCTGGTGGGGAGGCTGAGGAAGAGGCATGGCTTTGGGAGTCAGACTGCTCCAGCTGTCTGCAGTGACCAGCATCTGGAAGGTGTGCTCTAGCAGCCCCTGCTATTAGTATAGGTTACTGCAGGGGTCTGGCAGCCTTTGCTCTTTGAAAAGTGAACATTAGCTCACTTGCTTCTTGGTTAAATTTATGCAGTTTAAACAAACCTGCAAAGATTGAATTGATTCAGCCTCAGGCTTTTTGACAGTCTGTATTTAGCCTAGGAGTAAGTGGTGAGTAAGGTTTTGACAATCTGATCTTTACTTTGCTGCTTATCTAACAGATAATTTCATGCCATAATAATAATTTTCTTAGAGTAAGATTCCCTCACCCCTCTATCAAGTAAGTACTCATAAAATCACTGCAGTACAGTGGCGAGGCATAGGAGTATACAGGGGTGCACATGCACCCCTGACAGCACTGGTGCACTCCCTGACAGGCCGCGCTCTCCACTTAGGCAGCAGGCAGCGGGGTTAGGCAGGAGTACCAGTGCCCCCCTGCGACTGCTGGCTGGGGAGTGAGAGTGCCAGATGAAGTGGCACAGCCACTTTCAGGAATGGTGTGGCCACTTCCCGGTTGTCAAGATCAGCCCTGGGGGGGATGTCCTGGTCATGTGCCACCCCCCCCCCCACTATGGTGGCACCAGTCGCCCATGCTGAAGTGCAAGGCATATGGACTGCTCATGTGAGAACCTACTTAGCTGCATAAGTTAGGGGAACACACTTTGGCCCTTAATCTTATTAGGTTTCCTTGCTCTTATTAAACTGGAACCTGGCAGGTATGCTATATACTGTGTGTCTACAAGTGGCCCTGACTGTGCAGTTATTATGCACCCTAATGTGCAGTAACTATGAGCTACTGTGCAGTTGCATTGGCATCATAGTTCACGACCACCGATGCTATGTCATCATAGTGATGTCACCATAGCTCGTCACTACGATGATGTCAGTGGGCATGAACCATGATGCTGATGTTACTGCACAGTAGCAATGAACTATTATTACTGCACAGTCATTTTGTGTAGATGCGCTCACTAAAGATTAACGGGGATCAGATACACACATGTAATCCTATTGACTTTAATTGGAATATTTATGAATCTCTGCTGTGAACATAGTTTCATTACCTCACCTTACTTAGGGGTAGTGTGGAAACTGAAAGCTACATTGTGGCTTTAGAACATAATTAGTAGTATGAGGCGATATGTTGCTACTCCATCCCAACTATTTTTGAGAGGGAATTTTGCCTCAGTGAGTTATAGCTCCCTTCTGCTCTTCTCTTTTTTTTTTCCTAGAGAATGAACACACTCTACTCTCACTGGAAACCTGCCTAAAAATATTCTATGTTACAGCATATGTCACATGGCTTTATGGTTCCTGCATAAGTTTTGTTTTAAAATGTAATGTTATTTTTACAGTTTCTTATTTATTGCAACATGAGATAAAGCATTCTATGTTAAATGATACTAGAGGAAAGATACTTGTGGTGATTAGGCTTACTAGACTACTGCAAACAGAAATTCTCTTTTTTATTCATAAGATGTATGTTGCACAGGTAGCCAAAATCTAATTTTCTTAATCCTAAGTGAAGTACCTTTTTCCCTGACATCAGCACCAGTTCAGTTTTTATTATGTTAAACATATGCTACTGATTGATCGTCAGTTGTATTTAATTATGCTGAGTTACAGATGGCAATTTTGTGAAACTAACAGCTGCTCACTTGAGGCCATTGCCACTGATGGCATGAACTCAATCTCTAAAGAGTCTTGGAATGTGAACTTCAAATCCCAGAGGTCTGTAGTTACTAATTTTACTATATAAACAAACTGTATTGATCTATACAGCCAAAAAACAATATCACGATACTGATAGCAGCAGTGATTATCGAGGAGGGTGCCATAGCACCTTTTAGTGCTTTCAGATTCTTTTAAGGGTGTCGTGGATTGTAGCACTGGTAGGTGAGTGAACATCTATACATGATTCACAAAATAAACCCAGAAATGTGGATTTGACTTGGATTCCTTGGTGTCAAAAAATCCAGTGTGATCTTTCTGAGCTTTCTGGGGGAAAAAAATCACTACATAATTTTTTATTGTATAAAACAAGTGAAAACTAAGAGCTAATATTTTTCTGAGGGGTACCCCGAGTCTAGAAAGGTTGAGAACTACTGTACTAAAGCATAGAAAAAGAAAGTTAGGAGAAGGCTCTCATGAAGCAAAGGGTTTAAACTGCAGCAGAGTGTATTTCAGTTAAATTTCAGAATCCTAACTAAGAACAGTAGGGCAATGGAAAAGTTGCCTAGGGAAGATGTGGAATCTCCTTTATTAGAGGTTTTTGAGAAGAGACTGGATAAGAATTTGTGTGGGTTGGCTGAGGAATAGTGCATCCTAGATCTGTACAGGAAATTGGGCTAGATAGCCTAGATGGTCCTCATATGATTATATGATATTAAGATGTACACCCACTATGATGATATATAACATTTTGTAGCCCATACAAATTAAACCAGTCTCTTCAGTGTGAGCACAAACAATGGCTGTGGTCCTCCCTGCCCATAGGAAATTGTTTCATTTGAAAAGGTGCTTATTGATAATTACTAATCAGATAATGCTATGTGAGAGTCATCAGACACTGAATAACCCCAGATGAAATTTACTGACAAGGATTTAAAGTTGGGTATCAACATTTTCCTTTATTCTACAATATCCAATGCGTTAAGTAACTGGTGAAACTATGGAGAGTGGGATCTTCCGTTCTAAGAACTGAGCTATCTGATCTCAGCTCCAAAGGTTCACCAGCACAAGTGTACCCATTAGGGCTGTGTGAAATTTCAATGGGTGTTTTGTTTCAAAGCTGTTTCAACGTGTTTTGAGCTTGAAACAGTGAAATCAAAATGAAACAAGAGGCTTTGAAACAAAACAAGGGCACTCAAAATATTTCAAAAGTTTCAAAATGTTTCGAGTTTCGAAACCAGGCTTGCTGCAGCTAAACAGAAACTAAGGAAAGGGAAGGGAAAGGGGGGAGAGCAGGGAAGGACTGCTCTGATATTGACATTTAGCTCCTAGTTCAATTCCCCAGCTCTCTGATCATTTCCCCAGTTCTTCCCCGGGGGGGCGCAGGCCCCCAATCTGTGCGTGGAGTTTAAGCAGGCTGCTGCTGAAACTGCAGCAGCAGCCTGCTGAAACCCAGCACACAGATCTGGGGGAAAAAAAAGAACAATCTTTATATTGCATCAATCTTTCTTTCTTTTGCTTTTTACTGATACCTGTAGTTGCTTGCCTGTGGCATGTCATATAAAAGGACATGTCTATTCCTCATTACACTGGAAAAAAAATATAGGCAAATGGATGTACTTAAATAAGTAATGCCATTATGAATAAGTTCTCTGCTCTGAAATATGGAACAGCACTGGCTTTTTTTTGTTTTAGTTTTGCTTTCAAGTAGGGAAGTTTTAGTAAATTGCATTACTAGCTAAGAGATACTTCTTATAGATTAGCATATATATATTGGAGTCATCATTGATGCCACAATGAAGATGGTCAGGCCGCAGCTGGAGTACAGCGTCCAGTTCTGGGCGCTGCACTTCAGGAGGGATGTGGCCAATATGGAGAAAGTCCAAAGGAAGGCCACCCGCATGATCACAGGTCAGCAGGGAAGGCCCTACAAGGAGAGGCTGAGACCTGTTCAGCCTCCAAAAGAGAAGGCTGAGAGGGGATCTAGTGGCTGTCTACAAACTAGTCAGATGGGACCAGCAGGCATTGGGAGAGTCCCTGTTCCCCTGAGCACTCCCAGGAATTACAAGAAACAACAGACACAAGGTAGCAGAGGGTAGTTTCAGGCTAGACATTAGGAAGTGCTATTCCACTGTCAGGGCGGCTAGGACCTGGAACCAACTTCCAAAAGAAGTGGTGCTGGCTCCTGCCCTGGGGGTCTTTAAAAAAAGGCTGGATGAACATCTGGCCGGGGTCGTTTGACCCCAGTACTCTTTCCTGCCACGGCAGGGGGTCGGACTAGATGATCTCCGCAGGTCCCTTCTGACCCTACCAACTATGAAACTATATTTTACCACACATTTTTTTTCTCATCCATTATTCTTTAGTTCTTAAAACTTTCCTTCAGTTATGATCTCAACAACAGGGATGATTGCCTCCTTTTCCATTAAATTTCCATTTTAATCCCCTTGGGTCATTCCTGTCACTCATTAGAGCCCCGGGGTATAGCAGAGGGCAACGTTTGGTAAACAAAGTACTAGGGGTCAGATGCTTTGTTACCAGTTAGGAAAGCACGCAGACAGCAGAAAACCAGGAGAGATACTCTGCAGAGTGCAGAATACTTTTTTTTTCCTTTTTTAATCCCTTCAAAGTTAGGAGTTAAAAACAAGGTATTCAGCATTATTTCCCTCCTCCCCACCCATGTTTATTTGTGATGCTCACCACAGGGACATAGAAAGAGAGAGAGAGAATTTGCTGGTATTATTTTTTCACGTGTTGCTTTCTCTAAAGAGCTCTTACGGTTTCAGTACACCTGATAGTGCAGCCCCCAGCAGAATGCACCTAACAAATCACAGAAAATGTCTGCACCTTGCTATGTATCAAAGTCCCTTAATGCACCAACAAAGTTCTCCAAGGTCAGAAAAGCAGTTTATCAACCTCTTATATCTCTTACAGCAGACAATAAATTTATTCTAGTGTTGGAATCTATGAATATTTCAGATGCTCTACGAGATAAACACTATTGCTTGGGATGCTCTGTGTGTCATTGTCGACAGCGCCAAACACTGTCATTGTTCCACGTATACCATATTTTTATGCTGCTCTGAGCACAGTAAAATGTAACACTGCATGGTTTGCATTTCTCTTAAGATGCCTCTTTACTGCTTTACTTATAAGTTTGTTTTCCTGCAAGCAGGTCATCCACTAATCAACTTTTTATCAACTAATTGATTGAAACAATTAATGTCTTGATTCATTGTTCAGGCCCTGATTCTTTAATTACTAATCAAGCTAAACGTTAAGTTTAAAAAAGAACAAAATTGTTATATTTTGTGTAAATCCCACTGTACCTCCTTCTTTTATGTTAAAAATCATTAGGGAAGAAGATTTTTTCACCTAATTGGTAAAAATCCTGTATATTACCTGTCTTTAGGTTAACCTCCATGTTAGTCAAGAGGGCAAAAGGTAGGATGGCACATTAAAGAGTAGTTCAGAGAGGTATGAGTTTTTACAAGCAGCAGCCTACTTTATTAGTTTATACGAATGGACATATACATAACTCTAAATATTTTAGTTCCATTTTAACTCACCTCTTTATCTCTAACTCACTGTTTAGTTCTCCCCTATGCTTGAGCAAGGCTTGCTAGAAAGGAAGACTAACAACACTTTTGGTGGGAATGAATTTCAGAAATATGTTTGAACTTGTATTTTGAGTACTTTAGGAATAGGACACAAGCAATGCATCTTCTATCCATAATATGCTGGCCAAATCTTCCTCTATCCTATGTCTTCAGGCTATGACCTTGGGTGAACTGTGTTCTATATGGTTTTCCTCTTGGAAAATGTAAATATGCCTAGTATCAAAACATGCATGTCTCTAGATAACATGTTGATGTGTGCCCTCAATTTTTATATGGCATATAAATAGAATTTTATAGATAGGTGTACGTATATTTCTCACTTATAAATGAGATTCCTTTTAGGACAATACGATATTTTCTTTGGAAAAAAGGCAACGATGGCATCCTCTATGCATGTAGTAAAGATTTTAGAGAAGCAAAATCTGCAGAATAATAGAGAATGTGCTTGTTGGTCTGAAGAGGGAGTTAATAAGAACAGAAACATTACTTTTTCCTATAATTCTGTAATGAGTGACTGACTTCTTTATGTCACAGCCCTTAATAGATCATTTTCATCTGTAGTGGACTTAGTCAATCTTCATTAGTTCATGAACTATAAAAGTCATAAGGACAGTTTTTAAGAAAGTGGATTTTATAGCCCCTGTGATTAATCCGTCCCTTCAAAAAACCCCAAAAGGATATTTATTGGTTAGATTCTTCCTTTTTCAGACTTACAAAAAATAACTATTCACTGATGTATAATAAAATTGAATCACATATTTTAAAGGATTATTTTCATTGACTAGTCTTTTGATGGAACATACATATTAAGATAAATGTTTTGCCAAGCTTTCCAATAGTTTCTATAATTCACAGTATAAAGTTAAGTTTGTAAAGGAAAATAAACTAGTGTGCTTGACGACTTCTTCCTTTGCTCCTAAAGTAAAATCTAGTCTACCTGAAAAAAATCCTGAGCAAATAGGATTTGCATGGAGGGTTTGAGAAGCAGAGCTGAACAAATAATTCATTTTCAATTCTTGGAGAAATTTAGCACTGTTTTTTAAGATGTTTCAGTTCTTCAACAAAAATGAAGATATAGTGGAAACTTGGCTTACATTGAACAAAATTATTTTTGGTGGATTCTCAGAGAAATCAGGTAAAGAAATGCAGAAAGAGGTGGACAGACTCAGAAACACCTGTGAGCATGAGGCCTTTATCAACAGAATACACAAAGAGACCTCAGACATAATGGACTGGGGCCAGCTACAGAAGGCATTGGAAGACACAGAAGTGACAAGGTACTTTGAAAGGGAACCTGGCAGCTTGTCACCTCTGGCAACAGGTGGCAATCCTCTTCCTCACCTGCAGTTGTCAACCTGGAGAACAGGTATGAAGCCCTGACATTGGAGTGGTCTCCTTCTCATCCAGTGGCAGGAGATGCCATGCTCTGCATCTCCACAGGGAGGAAGGATTGAGATCACTGTTACCAGGAGAAAGCAACAGGTGACATTGGTTGGTGGCTCCTTCCTCCAGGGCACAGAGGTATCTATCTGCTGACCTGATCTGTTGGACTGAGAGGTCTGCTGTATGCCAGAAGCCTGCATCCAAGACATGGAAAAGATGCCAAACCTTACCCAGTCCTCTGAATACCATCTCAAGCTGCTCATCCATGTGGCAATGAATTATACTGATAGAAGCAACCTTGACCAGATCAAAAGCAATTACATGTCTCTAGGTGCAGCTACACATTAAATTAATGCAATGCAATAAACGCCAGAGCAGTTTGCACTGGAGTTTGCACCCCCTTCTAAGAGGTAGAAGATGGGGAAATGGTGGGGCTGGGTTGATCCTTGCCTGGCTTGCTGGGTTGCACATCTGCAACAAATCCATTACTCAGATCAATTTAGTGGAACATGGTAAAGTGAGCAATATAACCAATGCATTATTAACCACCATGAGACATGACAATAAAAGGGCTGGAACTTTTGCCACAGAAAGTTATTTTTAAATATAATTTGGCACTTCATAGATTTATTTGGAGCTATTTCTTATTTTTATATCTCTTATTCAATACAAAATCCTCAATTTTAATTTTAACTGCTATCTTTGAAAAACGGAAAAAAGTGTGTGTTTAAAGACAATGGATCTTCCATATCATTAAGGGTCTTCCTGTAAACCATTACCTTTCTCAAGCATGAATTGTAAACAATATCTACATATTTTTCTTTAATGCAGTTATAAAGTAATGGCTCTTTTATACAAGCCTTATCTTCCAGCTATAAATTTAATAGTTACTGCAGACTATACCATTGATGTTATTTTTAATGATGTGAAACTCGATAACTCCTAAAGAGTTTAAGATTAATGCAAAAGAACTTAACTTTGTGAGTCATGACATGTTTTTATTAGCAATTCAAAAGTTTGATTTAGATTAGGAGCTGGAGAGATCATTATTTGGCCATAGCAGAAAAAGCTCTCCGTTTTATTATATTATTAATAAGTAATAGCTGTTTGACTCAAATTTCTGGATTCAATGAGGATTCATCAAGTTATTTGGATACAGACAGAGTCAAATTCACATAAGGCACAAAGGGTTGTAAAAGTTCCATTTCAGTCCTCAACACAGGTCAGCTGCATCTACAGGGATGTATTTTAAAAAGACAAACTAGCGTTAAGTACACCAGAGACAGAAAGCCTGTGTGAGAGAACCAGTAACTCTGCTAGTCGTAGAGGGAGAGTAAAGCGAGTTCTTGTAGATAGGTTGTAGAGAAGCACAAATAATTTCATTTGTATGTGTCTTTACCACAAAGATTTGGGGATTTGTCTTCTTACATGCTCTTTTTCAGGTAATGAGAATGAGGCATCATCCCAAATTGAAGTATAAAAGGAAAGGTGCTTGAATAAATGGTATCCCTGCATAAACTGTATTTGAAAACAGCAGAACTACTGACTAAATATGTAATTTCATTTAGCTCAACTATTATATTGTATTGCTGCAAGTCAATAACTACTTTACTGATCCTTAAAAGAAGTGATAGCTATGATTTTGGGCATTTCTGACTAGTAAAATTTACCCAAATACCAGAAAATTCTTTTGTTCATGTTTGTACTGACTTGTAATCAAAATGAGATTAAAGGGGCAAACCAATACAGTTTCTGTAAACAAACCAGAAAATTCATACCTACTTGATCTACTAGAATTATCTGATCATTCAAATGAAAAAGTTTGTACAATTGAACTGACTGAGGTGATTAATTTAGACTTTCAGTTCTAGTCATACTTTAAAAAGTAGGAAGAGAAAAGATATGGAGAGGTGTGATTTAAATTATTACAGGTGCAGGTAGACTATAGACCCAGAAGATTTTCATATGAAGAGACTGAAAGGGTTAGGAGTGTAGTGGGGTGGAGAGGAAACAAAAAAGAAGGAAGACTTTCAAGCTATAACAAATAATTAATGATACAGAGAAGATAAATGACTGTTCCTATTTATCCCTCTTCATAATACGAAGGCAAAAGACCTTTAAAAAGTAATTGAAAGTCTACCAAATTAAAACTGATAATACTTTCATAGTACAATTAATACTTTTTATACAGTACATAATTAAACTTCACGACTGATTTGCCAAAAGATTAGGACACTGAGCCTAAGGGCTAGATCCTGTTTTACTGCTCAGACATCAAAGTGACAGTTACACAATACAGTATTAGGTATCTAAGTCACTGTAAGCAACTCTAATTCACTCCAGGTGATAGCCTAAATTCCGCTAAGTCCTTCCTTTCTCTCCACAGTCTTCCTATGCATCTAAGCTTGTGCAGCTGCACCTACTCAGAAGTTACTCAAGCTAGCCACCTAGGCCTCTAACTTAATTTTTGCTCTGTGATCCAAATGCATTACGGAAGCACAATAATTGCATGAAACTTCCTGAAACTGTAAGTAGGTTAAAAAACATGACTAACAAATGTTTGGGAATGATTATAGGTACCCACAATACCCCCAGTAATCTACTAATTAAAACACTTACCTTGGATATGGTTCCTCCCTCCTGAGAATATATAACCCCAGCCTTCCCACATAGCATGATAGTGCCACAGCATAGACAGGGCTGAGGCCATCTTCTGCCTAACACACTGAAGCTATGTCCATTGTGTAACCAACAGGGAAAAGTACCCAAGCGTGACCAAAGAAAAGGAGACCTGTCTTTGTCGCCTAGTAAGGTAGATGCTGCTGAAGGAGAGAGGCCCTACTCCTGATACTGTTTAAGCATTTTGTGTTAAATAGTCAATGGAAAAGTTGTGCACACTATATTGGGAACAGGTTTCAAAATACAGGAGTCCCTTTCTCTCAATCCAAAGGCTACCTCAGTGGGCCACAAAGTTAGGTTCCAGATGAAAGGATTCAAACCGCTAATGGAGTTGTTTAACTACCAAGCTATTGGAAATATAGAGAGAGAAGTGCTTTCTGCCTCTCCTGCTGGAACTGTGCTAATGAACCAAAAAGAATGCAAAGTTCAAGAGGCCAAAAGGCAAGAACACAGAAAGGTACCTTATTCTGTGACCAAATATCCTAGGTGCCAGGGACTCTGAAGCAGACAGGCCAGCGAGTCAAGTACTACAGCAGCCACACCTGCAGCAAGCCCCAGCTAATGAACTGTCGCAATTTAGAAGCAGCAAGTCTCCTGACTGCCTGCTGGAAGCACCACCTATCCATCTATGAGAATCAGCTGGGCCATGGGTTTATAGGCCAGTCAACAATCCTACTGCAGCAAGCCTTGGCTCCTGCACTGTTTCTCCTTGGTCCTGACTCTAGTTTTCAGCTTTGTTTTGGACTTTGCCTTTGGATTTCTCTGCACTTCTATTTCCTGGGTTCTGACCCTTGCTACAGAGTATTAGGCACCAGGATACAGTGTGAGACAGGCTCTTGTTTTTTCTCTGTAACTCAGATCTTTCATTCCATTCTGCACACTGGGAGAGCCATGGAGGCTGTCTCTACCCAGCCATATGGGTAGCCTGGGATTTAGGGCACATTCTTGGGGGGCTGGAAAAATATGGCTTTGAATCTATTCAGGATGTGGAGGTCCTTGAAAGCATATCTCACACACCAAATATTATTATAATATAGTATTAACTTATTAATTTTACCTGGCGGGCATTTCAAATACATTTGATGTATACTTTCTTGTATGATCTTAGTAAGAGTGTTTCAGACTTTAGAGAGAACACAAAGAGTGATAGTTTGATGGTTACTGAGAGGTTGTGTTTTGTCTTTAGCTTAGTTTGGCTATGAATTCCAAGTGAACAATAAAGAAAAGAACTGGTGATCCACATATCCCCTTCATAATTAGATATTTTGCATTAGGGTGTAATACGTATGTCATAATTAATATTCTGTTCTCTCTCGCATGCTTTTCTTTTCCTTTTTAACTTTGCCTAAGCACCATGTAAACAAATTGTTTGCTTTATGTCACCCAGTTATAGCATTGCTTGTAAATAAAGTTTACTAAAATAAATAAAGATCTTGTTTTAAAGATATAGTTCATAAAAAGTGAGGCATTTTCTAGTAAAAATGGCATCCTTTTTTGCTTTAAAAGGGTCTAGGTAACTTTTAACATGGAAGAGCTCAGAGAGAAATAGAAGTAGATCATAACTGATTTCTTCACAGTTTGTGTTCTCTTCTTAGAAGCTAAACACAATTTCTTTCCCAAAATGAATCTGGAGACCAGAAAAGTTCTAAGAGCTTGATTTGATTATGCAGTCTTCATCGGGCACGCAAGCAGAGGATGCCACTTTGTTTCTTTATTGCCTTAGTTTTTCTCTAATTTTTTTCTCCCTTCAAACTCTTAGACATAGACACATTTTATATTTTGCACGTGTTTCTATGTTGCTCTCTAATGTATGCCTTCATGCTTTCTCTGGTTCATACTGCTTTTTATCACTCAAAAAAGTGAATATGTAGTTTAAAAATCAAAGAAGCAGACCTGAGTCTTTATGGAGAGGTAACATATGAAGTAAACGGAACCATCCAAAATTGCCTAATATAGACAGATTCAGTACTTGGCATTAGTGATATTAATTACTGTGAACAGGATCCCTTTGGTCTACTTTCTTGGCATACACAAGCACAGCCTTAAAGGTTTTTACCTTGAAATCAGATTTTTTTTAAATGCAAATTAGAAAATTAGTAGAAAGAAAAGCAAAAATTATTTCTAATCTTGTCTTTGGTACTTTTTGCTTGCCTAATGCAAAGAAAAACAAAGAACAGCTGAATGTTAGAACTACAACATTTAGTGGACAGCACTTAATTTAGACTATTTTGCTATATTTAAATTAAAAATTAAGTATCCGACTGTGCATCTGTGCATTAGCAGAGTTTGGATCAGATCCTAGTATAACTACGTGGTGTAAAACAAAACTAAATGCATGTACCTTCCTCTAACACAGCTACATTTTATTTTACTCTTCTGTTGTGGTCACATCAAATTTCAAAAGAACAAAGTTGGTTAAAATATCCAAGCTTTATAAAAGCAAGAAAACAAACATCTATCTTATCTATCCTAAGAAAGAGAGAGAAATTGAAAATTCAGTAACCAAAGCTTAAAAAAGGTTTGAAAGATTGAATTTAAAGGTTTAGCTATAAAGAAGTACACAGTATTGAAGACAAGAAACAAAGCAATATACTATGAGCCCAAATCTTATATTATATATTTGAGCCCTTCTTGCTCAGGAAGTGTGCTATGAAGCTTAAAAGATCAGGGCTGAATGATCATCCTGTACATGGACATAAATAAAAGTGTCTCAAGACCAATGAAGTATGGAGCTGTCTAGTACATCCAACACTTGCTGTGAAAATGTTGGTGTTTCCTAACAGATACCAAACAGGTATTTCATATGCTAAAAACAGCACAAGACAATCTCTCTCTGCTGCCAATATATGGCAATTTATAAGCAGTACTGGCTGTTTAATGTGAACCACTGTGTAAAATGTTATGAATAGACCATATGGTCCCATAAATTGAAGATACTCCTTCCATATAACTTCTTTGCATTTCTTTTCTGTCTACCTCAGTCTCACCAGTGTCTAAATGCTATTTCTTTTTTTAAATAGTAAAGGTCATACCGTGCTTGTAAGCACTATCTAATAGATATAAATATACAAATTTACTTTAGCAAGCCCATAAATTCTGTATCCCAGGTTACTCTCTAAAGCAGTGGTTCTCAAGTTTTTCAGACCTAAGGAATGCATAGATAAACTTGAGGCACCCCTGGATAGAATCAAGGCATTCCTTGGAAAATGCTGACTCTTTGTTTTTACTTTTTTATTTTGCCTACAGAAAAATAAAAGAGCATTACAAAGAATTCAGAAAGACCACAACTATAGATTTCTGATTGAAATCTCTGGGTTTATCTTGTGAATCATATTTGTAAACCTAATTGTGCTAGTATTGTGTGGCACTGCTTGAAAGGATCTCAAGGCACCTCAGGGTGCAAGTTGTACTTTGGTTGAGAATCACTTCTCTAAAGTATACAATCATGCAAGAGAAACCCTGTGAAGGTGAATACTGTATTATAAGCTGGGCAGAAGTTATTAGCAAGCTGCTAGTGTTGCAGATAGTAGTGCTGTGTCCTCTGTTACTTTTATTCATACAAATGAATCAGATAATGCTTTTGAAAGCAGGATTTCCAGGTGATTCAAAATTAGGAATAGCAGTAAATAATGAGGAACAATGCAGTCAATAACAGGACTAATAAATGACAAATGCAGTTCAATGTAGCTTAATGCAGAGTAATGAATATAGGAGAAAAAATAAAAAGAAAGACCACATTATTTACAAACTCCTCCACAAAAGCAAAAAAGGATTTTCAAGGTACATGAGTTGAAAATGTATTTCCTGTAAACCTCACTCCAAAGACAACCTGCAGTTAAATAAAACAAGTTCAATGTTAGGATGAATTGTTGAAAAATACAGAAAAAGAGATAATGATTGTCACTTTGTAACAGAAAATTGTGGGGTTTTACAGTGTATAGGTTTGTTTATGGCTTTAGAGTTGAATCTGGGTCTTACACATTCTGCCAGAGGTCAAACATGCATGGTGTTGGTTGAGCTGAGGTACTAACTATGACTGGCATGTAGGTAGCCAGCACTTTATTTTTCAGTCATATAGACTACCATTTTCAAACAGCTTCACTCTGTCTTTTGCTGCTTACCTCTAATTAGCTTGATCACCATAGCTTTCAAGCCGTTTTTGTCAATATACTGCAACTGTAAGTTTTTTTAGAGGGTGTATTTTTCTTATACTTTTCATACCTCTTGTCTGGTTTCTCTCAGCCAGTTCACCAACAATCAACTGATTTGGTATACAGTGGCTGTGTCTACATGAGACGCTGGCTGCACAGTTGTTACTTCATAGTCATTTAGTACTTGTAAAAACAAGGAACATGCCAGGGAAGGCAGTTGCATCAAGGAATGGCTGTTATATGAGGTTGACTGTGCAGTAGCTCATGACTACTACACAGTAGCATTGCGTCACACTTCCTGCCACGTGACGCTTCTGCGCAGTAGTCACAGGCTACTGTACAGTCAGCATTTTGTGTAGACGTGGCCCCTTCTATTCACATAAACAGCTCATTTACATTAAGCAGTGTTTTCCAATACTGTGTCATTGGTTATTTTATCTTACCATTTTTCACTTATAAGTGAAAGCTTCCTAGAACACTGACAAAACAGTATAGGGAAATCCTTTCCTCAAAACCATAAAATGGTTTGAAAGAGATATACCTGCTTTGGAAAATACAATCTTTGTACAAAACCAAATACCACATTGCTACCATAGATGTCCAAAGTTCCAGTCCAACACATCTCGGCAAGCATTTGAGTAATCCTTCAAAATTACATCAACATTTCTTTTCTTCATTAACATATTTTCCTGTTTTCCAAGTCTCCATCCATCCATTTTGGGGAAATATTTTCTTTCCCCAAAATTCTTTATTTTTGTTTTCTTTGTTTTTATTTATGTCCTCATTTAAATTACTGGTAAATCTGAGGTGTAGTGAGATCATTGCATGTCGAGTGAGAGGGGAGGGACAAGGCAAAGGTATGTCAACAACTGTAGATGAGAGGGGGGAAGGGGAGGGGAGGGGAAGGAAGGGGCTGGACTTATAAAGGAATTTTTCTTTCCTCCCCTCTCCCACACCTCACCTAACCAGAACTAAGCAGAAAAAAAGTGTAATAGGTATCTCGGGCCATACATTCCCTGGTCCCAGTATGGGAGGCCTATTTAAACTTGATTGACTAAAACTTGGTTGCCGGGTTAGGGAAGAGACAGAGTCAGAGTGGGTATGGGTGACATTTGAACAATGGTTAAGGGTTCATCACAACGTCCAGCCCGTTGGAGCCCTGACCACAAATGCTGCCATGCTTTTCCTGGGATGACTGATGGAAGTACTCCCCACAAAGTTTATGACCACTCCAAATAATCCCCTTAAGTATGTTCCATGTGCCCTTGGGATTTCCTGTTTTAGAAAACAGACCAAATCAAGGCACCAGTAAAATATTACAGTAAGATCTGAAAGTCTTGCTAAGCTGAGGCTTATTCACAACAGGCGAAATACAAAACACTGATGCTGACTTCACAGTGCAAGCATAGCTATGCTACCTGAGAAGAAATAATGTTGTATCCCTTCCAGTTTATCTTCTATATTCGTAATAATTTCAAGCCAGATCCTAGGTGTCTGGTTACTCCTTAAAACTTCATGTTTTTCCTGGTTGTTAATCAGTTTCTTCATATGTTCCAAACCAGATAACCCCTTGTCACTGAAAAGGTAATTCATTTAAATTGAAAATACTTATATAACAGGATTTTCTCTGTCAATTATAGCTTGGGACCCTCTTGATTTACACAATTAAAAAATGCTTTGAAGAAGCTGGACTAAGGGTATAAGAAAGCTGGAAAGCAGCAAACAGTGTGTTTCAAGAAGGAGACATCTCTCTGACACCATTCACTGTTGTTCTCGAGAAACTGAGAGAAACAGATAGTCTCTTTCGGGCACCTGCTTAACCTTCAACGATCATGCTAGGAACTCTGCCTGTCAACAAAACACCCAAGTGCCTTGGAACGGTGAGATCCCAGCTCTTGCTCTTGCTCTTGCTCTTGCTCTCTCACTCTCTCTCTTTCTCTTTTTCTCTCTAGGCATAGCTTTCTGAACCTGAATTTTATTAGTTAAGTTTGACCTAGGTTTCCCCAGATACTCAACTGAACCAAAGTAATATTGTAATTGTTTTTGTTTGTTCTTCCTTGCATGGTTATTACTACTAGTACCATCATAAATTTCATATACTTAGTGATAAATACATTTTATAGTCAAACTGGGGGCAACTGGGTGTATTTTTCCTTCTCTACTCCCCCTTTCCCCTTGCTCTGCAGCAACACTTCTTTTAACTAAGTCAAAGATCCCTGTAAAGTCCAAAAATACTGTGGGATCTGCTCATCAAGAGGCTACCACTACTAGGACATTTAGGGCAAAAGATTGGGATGTGCTCAGTTTGAGACACATAAGGTGATCAGCCTATATAGGCTGACTGACCCAGTTTGGCTCAGATTTCATAGATTTTCATAGACATCAGGGCTGGAAGGGACCTCGGAAGATCATTGAGTCCAGCCCCCTGCCCAAAGGGCAGGAAGTCAGCTGGGGTCATAGGATCCCAGCAAGATAAGCATCCAGTTTCATCTTGAAGGTGTTCAATGAAGGCGCTTGAACCACCTCCGGTGGCAGGCTGTTCCAGACCTTGGGGGCTCGGACAGTAAAGAAGTTCTTCCTTATGTCCAGCCTGAAACGATCTTGAAGTAGTTTGTGACCATTCAACCTCGTCATCCCTTGGGGCGCTCTGGTGAACAAACGTTCCCCCAGATACTGGTGGTCACCCCTGATAAACTTGTAGCTGGCCATCAGATCACCCCTGAGCCTGCGCTTTTTCAGGCTAAAGAGCCCCACGGCTCTCAGCCTGTCATCGTAGGGTCTGCTTCCCTGACCTCTGATCATGCGCGTGGCTCTTCTCTGGACTCTCTCAAGCTTCTCCACATCCTTTTTGAATTGTGGAGCCCAAAACTGGACACAGTACTCCAGCTGCGGCCTCACTAAGGCCGAGTACAGGGGGAGAATGACGTCCCGGGATTTGCTTGAGAAGCATCTATGGATGAAAGC